>NW_026067904.1:3255439-3364757 GCF_014885135.2 Alexandromys fortis | reverse complement strand
TTTTTTTTTTTTTTTTTTTTTTTGAGACAGGGTTTCTCTGTGGCTTTGGAGCCTGTCCTGGAATTAGCTCTGTAGACCAGGTTGGTCTCGAACTCGCAGAGATCCGCCTGCCTCTGCCTCCCGAGTGCTGGGATTAAAGGCGTGCTACTTGGATTATGTGTTCCTCTGATGACCAATTTCTAAGAGGAATTGAGAACTCTCAACAAAGGAATCTAAAATGGCTGAAAGACACTTAAGGAAATGTTCATCATCCTTAGTCATCAGAGAAATGCAAATCAAAAACTCCACTCTCTCTTCTATTAGGTTCAGTGTGGCTGGCTTTATGTTGAGGTCTTTGATCCATTTGGACTTGAGTTTTGTGCATGGTCATAGATATGGGTCTATTTTCATTCTTCTACATGTTGATATCCAGTTATGCCAGCACTATTTGTTAAATATGCTTTCTTTTTCCATTTGATAGTTTTTGTTTCTTTGTCAAAAAATCAGGTGTTGGAAGGAGTGTGAATTAATATATGGGTTTTTTATTCAGTTCCATTGGTCTTCCTGTCTGTTTTTATGCCAATACCAGGCTGCTTTCAGTACTGTAGTTTTTCTACATTTAGTTGATGTTGGCTGTTGGATTACTGCCTCACTAATAAAAGGTACCAAGCCATGTGGCTAACATAGACAAGAATTATGGGCTAATTTAAGTTGTAAGAGCTAGTTAATAATAAGCCTGAGCTAACAGGCCAACCAGTTTATAATTAATACAAGCCTCTGTGTGTTTTGTTGGGACCAAACAGTTGCAGGACCAGGCAGGACAGAAACTTCTGCTTACATATTGTCCTCTTGGCATCTGCATAGCCATTCACCCAGAAGTCTCTATGGTAAGTGTCTTATCATCAGATTCCATGAGCCTGGCCTGACTTCAGGAAAGGAGTGGCTTCCTTTGTAGGCATGTTAGGGTCTGTAAGAAGTAAGGTGCCTCTGATCTTTGCTCTCTGGTACCAGGAAGATTTAAAACCTCACTGTTTATACACTCAGGGTGGTGATTATTGTTTCTGAGTCTGGGATGAGGATGAGGCAAGAAGCATGAAGCCTTACTTATACTGCTTACTATTTTTTTTTACCCAAATGGCATCATTTAATTATTTTAATATTTTTTTTTGTTAAAAAATTTTACTTTTCATTTTACATACCAACCCTAGTTCCTCTTCCCTTCTCCTAATCCCTACCTCCCCTCCTTCACATCCCCCACTCACTACTCAGAGGGGGTAAGACCTTCCTTGGGGAGTCAAGAAGGTCTGGGATACCAACTTGAGGCAGGACCAAGCCCTATGCTGCTTCCTATTGGTGCATGTGATACACACTAAAGTCAAGTCTGAAGGGCCAGTCAGCCCTCAGCTGGTGGCTGAGTTGGCATGGTAACTTGGTAATCCCAGAGTTAGGGGTTCAATTTCCTTTAAGACTGCAAGTCCATGCACAAAAGACAACAGGTTCTCCACTTAGGCCATCAGGTGTTTGCTTCAAAATCCTAAGACATCCAAATATAGCATTCTGCCAAAGGCCCCAGAGAGCATCCCTATCTGCCACAGATGCCTTAGGCTGGGACATACAGCCAATGTAGCCACAGGAGCAGAACTTTGCTTTGTGGCCTGGGGATGCATATTGATTGGTAGACCAATTGCCTAGCAGGCATCAGTTCTTGGGTTTGGTTTCCAGCACGACATAAACTGCCACCAATAGCCAAGCTCAGTCCATGAAACAAAACTCAGAGTCTGGAATGTAAATTCTTAGCAGGGGAGGCTAAGGGACCCAAAGAGCATGCAAGAAGCTCAGAGGATCCAGACAGCCTCTTGCCCTGAGCTTTTATTAGGAACTACATGCAAAGATAGTATACAATCAGATGAAGGCACTGCAGAATGGATCACCACAGAGAACAAAGACAAGAAAGTACCATAGACAAATACATGGGAATGCAACAAGCCACTGCATCATAAGAAACACCATATGCAAGCTTTCTTGGGGCAGAGATGTTTGTTTTACAGATCATCTCCCCCATCCTTATTGTGTTAAGGGTCAGAGTGCTCTTAGATACTGAATATTTTTGTTTTTGTTTTAATCAGCTAAGGCTGACCTCAACAATAAAGCAGGTGTTATGGCACATGCATGGGGACTTGGGGGCAGGTGGGTAGACACAAAGAATCAGAAATGCAGTATGATCCTTGGATAGTTAGCAAATTCAAGACACACAAGACTCCAATTCAATAGAATACAATACAAATTTCTTCTGGGTTTCACTCAAAACTAGCAGCCTTTTTAAGTACCTATTAATGGCTGGGGTAATCAACCCAAGACAATATTGCCATGACAACTCATGAGGTACTGACCTTGTTTCCCCCAAAGAGGAACTAGATGTATTTCCTCGGCCTTCCCATTAGAAGCATTATCTCAGTGTACTCTAGACTCCACAACATTAACATTTGTTTTCCACTCTGTGGCATATTAATGTTTTAACCATGTGTCTGGAGTCATTGTTGCTTCTTATGAACAAGGTCCAACGAGCATAAATCAATGCAGTGGAGACGCCCTTTGGAAGAAAGGGAGGCCAAAATTCCCGTAAATGAACTCATGAGATACTGCTCATTACAGAAGTGTAATGCTGGCCTTGACAGCTAGAACCAAACTGCTTCTGGTGGTCATTATCCATGGGTAAAGAGGGGAGGGGAAGGTATTTATTAGTTAATCATTATATAGAAGGTATGGGGGATGTGCAAATTTCCCTAAGCCTTGGAAACACGTCTGACATGGCAGCTATAATTTGAGACACTGCCTGGTTAAGCTGACCATAATCCATTGTCATTCTTCAAGATCTATCATCTTACATGTATAAAATGAATACACTTAATGGGGTGTGGTGGGACTCATCAGTCTTGCACCCCCATACTTTCCACCTCAGCAATGAGAAATTAATGTTGCTTTACTATTTTTTTTTTTTTTTTTTAGTTCAAAACAATCCCTAGCTTCCTCTTGGTCTTGTTACCATACTGGTCCTCACTGTAGAGGTCAGAAAGCTGATGAGTGTTCTGTTATTTCTAAGTATGTGTCCAATCATGTCCTCCATATCTAGGTATTGAAATCAGTGTTCTATAAAGGAACAGAGCTGATAGAACGGATGAGGTCTAGGGTACACTGAGGTAGCCCTTCTAAAAAGAAGGTCAACGGGCTGATTTATCAGAGTGGCTTACAGGATGTGGTTGAAGAAATCCCACAATGGCTGAGAGTCCAGCAGTTGTTGAGTCTGCAATGCCCTGTGGTTACTGAAGTCGAGAAGGGTTTCTGGAGATGTGCTGGTCTCCACTGAAATCCTGCAAAAGTTGGAATTAATACCGGCGGAAGCAACAGGGGAGATGAAGTTGCTAGTGAGAGTGAGGGTAAGAGGCAAAACCATAAAGCTCCATTCTTCCAGGTCCTTTGATGTGGGCTGTTTTCAAACAGCATAACCCAGACGTGGGCTGTGTTTTCCTAATTCAAATAATTGGATTAAGAAAATCCCTCACAAAACCAGCTTCTGGGTTTTAGCTAATTCCAGATGTAGCTGAGGTGACAATCAAGAGGCAGCCTGGTTCTGGGGACTGATGAACTCCTCAAGGATTGAGCATGCCACGGACCACCTTTCTCCAAAAGCCCCACTCTGACTAGAGAGACTCAGTGAGACTTGGTCCTCCTGGGGTAAGTCAGCACCTGTGTCAAAAGTCTGTGAGTGTCCAGCTTCTTTTGCCTACTGCACATTGGCTTTGGAGTGGGCGCGGGCGTGGCTTGTCTCTTAAAGTGACGACAATCATAACAATGTCCATACATTTGTCCTTCAATCCAACATAAAGAAATACCTTCAGCAAAAGCATGTGCATAGGCTGAAGTAATGATCAGTTAGTGAAACTCAGACCACACGACCATGAGGATCTATAATCAACCCCCAAGATTCCATGGAAATTCAGGCGTGGCTGCACACACACACAACTAAATGATGGAGAGGTGGGAGGCAGTCAGACACACATTCCCACCCACTCGTACATCTATCCACACATGGATGTGCACACACAGAGAGTGTTCTTTCTGTTCACACTGTTGTATTGTGAGTGTGAGCCTCTGATAACTTCAGATTTCTAGAAAGTAAGAACCAGACATTTGCATATAATTCATAGAATTTTACCAAATAGAATTTTTCCCCCCATTAGACTCAAGGCCTTTGTCCGCTTCAGGAACGGTTGCATGTGCAGCTTTTTAGCTCCTGTGTATTGTTGATACATATTCCTCTCTCAGATACATAGAGAGGGAACTTTCTTCCACTCTGCAGAGCTGGCTCTTCATGCAATGAACTGTTTCCTTTGATGTACGAAAAGCTGATTGTTAATTCATGAACGACTGATACCCTATTCAGGAAGTGCCTGTATCTTGGGAATTTTCTGCCTCCTGTAGGAAATGGACGAAACCAGAGATAATCACATGGACTGAATTAAGCCAATAACAGAAAGAAAAATGTTATTTTTTTCTTACTTATGGCTCCTATATTTTACATAAATACATAAAAACATTTGTATATAATATTGACACAGAAGGGAACCCCATGGAAGGAGGGTCATCTGTCTATGTGTTACTCTCATTGGTTAATAAAGAAACTGCCTTGGCTTTTTGACAGGGCAGGATTTAGATAGGTGGAGTAAACAGAACAGAATTCTGGGAGAAGGAAAGCATAGTTGGTGAGATGCAATGGAGCCAGCTGCCAGGTCAGACATGCTGAATCTTTCCTGGTAAGCCACCACCTCCTGGTGCTACACAGATTATTAGAAATGGGTCAAGCAAATTATGAGAATTAGCCAATAAGAGGCTGGAACTAATGGGCCAGGCAGTGTTTAAATGAATACAATTTGTGTGTTGTTATTTTGGGTGTAAAGCTAACCTTGCGGAAGCCGGGTGGGACGAAAAGCAGGCCTGCTCGTCTCCTCACTACATCTCCACACTGACATCCAAAGGGGCTGTACCAACTTGCATTCCCACCAGCAATGCAGGAGCGCTCCCTTTACCCACATCCTCTCCAGCATAAGTTGTCATCAGTGTTTTTGATCTTAACTGCCTGCAGTCTTTGCTCTGTTGTATTCATCGGCCTCTACACCGCAATCCACCCCTTCTGTGGTGGAATGCTTTGGATTGTCAACTCGATGGAATGTAAAATTCCTGTGGAAAGAAGCTCTGCATGTCTGTGAGAGATTATCTAGATTCAGTTCATCAAAGTTAAAAGAAACACCCTGAACAGAAAGTCATCATTCTATGGGCTGGGGTTCCACATTAAATAAGGAGAAACCAACTCAGGCATGAATACTCCTCTCTCTCTGCTTCCTGACTGAGGGTGTCATATGACCAGCAGGCTTTGCTTTTGCTGCTGCTGCTTCTGCTGCTGCTGCTGCTGCTGCTGCTGCTGCTGCTGCTGCTGCTGCTGCTGCTGTGACTTCGCAATCATGATGAACCGTACTCTCCAGCTGTGAGCAGTCACTCTGCCTTCCGAGAGCTGCCTTTGTCTGGCATCCTGCTGCAGCAATGAAACAGTCAGCTAGTACTCCAGAGAAGGAAACCCATGTCGTAGCATTTAGGGTTTACATGGGATTGGAAGTTCAGGTAGAATGACCTTCTCTTGTGTCTTTGTTAGAGTTTCAATTGTGACAAAACACCATAACCAAAAGCATGTTGGGGAGGAAAGGCTTATTTGGCTCCCACTTCCACATTGTAGACCATCATTGAAGGAAGTCAGGATAGGAACTCAAGCAGGATCAACATCTTTGTGCAAAGAAATGTTAGGCTGGGGAAATATCTTGGTCTGTTAAAATCCCTGCTGTTCAAGCGTGAGGACCTGACTTTGATTCCCATCATCCATATAATGAGCTGGGCATGGTGATACTCCTTCCTTCCTTCCTTCCTCCCTCCCTCCCTCCCTCCCTCCCTCTTTCTTTCTTTCTTTCTTTCTTTCTTTCTTTCTTTCTTTCTTTCTTTCTTTCTTTCTCTTTCTTTCATTTTTCAAGACAGGGTTTCTCTGTAGCTTTGGAACCTGTCCTGGAACTAGCTCTTGTAGACCAGGCTGGCCTCAGACTCACAGAGATCCACCTTCTCTGCCTCCCGAGTATTGGGATTAAAGGCGTGCACCACCACTGCCTGACTGGTGACACACATTTTTAATTTCAGTATCAATGAGGTGGAGGCAGGTGGATCCTTAGGACCCTAGCTAGGCAGCCTATCCTAATTGGTGAGCCTCAAGCCAAAGACAAACTCTGTCTCAACAAAGCAAGGTGTATGGCCCATGAACAATGACGTCTGAGGTTGTCTGTCCTCTGACTGCCACATATACCTGTGCACTTGGGAGTGTACCTTCCCACACATATGTATACTTCACCCCCATTCTCCAGATAAAATATTCAAGACCCCCGAAGTTCCAACCTTTTGGTTTGTTCATGAGATTCTGGAGCGCGGGGGAGTCCACTCCTCCCTCCTAAGTTGTAGCTAGTCAGGGCCCGAGGTGAGATTTCTGTCTGAGTCTAGCCTATTTAAGAACAGCTCTCCTCTTTAACATAGCATCGATATGCTTAGTTGCAAACCTGCAAATGTATGCAGTTCTATTCCTGGCGCGGAGCCCGCTAGAATCCTGTTGGCCCGAAGGCATTCTGAGGCTCTGATGAGAAAATGTTCAGGAAAGGAATGGAAAACAATTGAGCAGCTTAAGTAAGATAAACGTGTCAGGAGTTCTTTCCAAGGAGATAAACTTCTCCTCTGGGATTTACACAGTGCTGGGCTCTGAGCCCTGACCCACTGTCCCACCTCCTGGAAAGGCTGAAATCCACTCCTGGCTTGACAGGATGAATGAACACCATGGAATCCAGCACCAGCAATGGGATTCATGGGAGCGGAATGTGAGCCTTGTTTAGCCTGTGTGCGTGCGCTCATGCGTGCATGTGTGTGTCTGTGTGTGAAGGTGCAAGTACATGGCATGTGTGTGGGGTCAGAGGTGAACCTGCAGTGTCTTATTTCCTAGGTTCTTTGTTTTAAACCCCTATATAAGTCCCTTCTCTATAGGCAAGGAGGAGAAACTCTCTTTGGAGAGTTGACTGTGTGCGCCCCACTTCCTCATTTCTGCAACATCTCTTTAAGAATGGCAGTGTGTTCTGGACCCTCTAATATCTAGGTTCAAGAGTAGCTTTCCTGTCCTTCAGGGATGAGGTAGGGGTGAGGGAAGGAAAGTATAAACACACTGTGTGGGCTGTCAGGAAGTTGGCTGAGTTCAGCTGTTGTATCGGAGCGGCTGGCCGCTTCCCGCCACCAGAGAAGATCTTAACCTGCGTCTGTCTGGAGTGGGAGAATCATGGCGACTCCTTACTCAGCTTCTTTCTCCCAGCATTCTGTTCTGTTTTCTCCGCCTACCTAAGGGTTGGCCTATCAAATGGGCCTAGGCAGTTTCTTTATTAATAAGAAATCACTCCCACATCATTCAGCCTTCATGCATTTGCAGTTACTGTCTGGTTTGAGCGTCAACCTCATTCCCTGTCTGTGGGATTAGCTGGTCTTTCTACTGTCCACAGGTTTTGTTCAAACAGCCATAGAGACGTGGATGCTTCGAAGACACTATTTGACAGCCGTGCTCTTTGAACATGCCTCCTACACTCTTTCACCCCATCTTTCTGTGATTTTCCTTGAGCCCTGGGGTTTGGAGAGTATGGCACAGATGCTTCATCCCAGGCTGCAAAACAAAGCTTCATCCCGCCTCTCTCTAACATGGGTTCTGGAGGTCAAATTTAGAGTCCTCATGCTTGCAAAACAAGTACTTTGCTGGCTGTGCTATTTCCCTACCCTCTTGCCCTCTGTACATTTCCATGGTCCATTCTGAGTCCTGTCTGATTTGGCTGCTGTCTTTACCTTATCATAAATGTCAACCATTATTTTAGTGGCTCCTGATTCATGTGTAGCAAACTCAAACTGCCTTAGCTTGGGCTCGGCTCCTCTATGGTCCAGCTCTTACCTCCTGTTCTGCTAACCCAACCTCCTTCCTCTCTGGGGCTCTTCATAAGCCTGCCTTACTCTTAAACTGTGTCTCTTTTTTTTTTCAGTTTTCAAATTTATCTGCCATCTCTTTGCTTTCAGCATCTGCGATACTTGAGGGCTTTGAACATTTGCACATTATTTATACATATTCTCTGTTAAGCCTCAAACTCTTGAAGGCAGAAATAGTGTTTCCAGCTCTGTAATCCGCAATTACACAAGTACCTAGTAAATGTGTGACTGTCTCTGTGTGCGTGCACACACACCTGCCTTTGAAGTTCCTTACTAAATACAGATGATTCCTGATCCTGGGTGGCTCTTAGTAGTTTTCTGCTGTATGGCCGGGTGAAAGTGAACACACACACACAATTCTGTTTTCTTCTGTTCTTGGCTTTCACTACAATAGCCAAGAAATTGCACACGGCAGTCAACACTTCATTACATGAAGGCACTGGGTTAGATGATTTTACCCAGCTCCGCTGCCAAGAGATGGAAGTGTTCTGAGTGCCCGTACCATACGGGAGGGTCAGCTGAGTGTGAGAGCAGGTGGACAAACTACGAGCTACTTCAGAGAAACCCTCCTCAGAACTAAGGGAATATATGATGTTTTATAAAGGTCCTAAGGAATAGTGGGGAGTTTTACACCATGGGATTTTATGTGACTCCTGGCACATGTGGAGCCAGGTACTTGATAGGACCACAAATTTATACTGAAGCCACTAAAGGGGGGAGCTTCAAGGCTATCACACAACTTCCTAACTATCTTTCCCAGAGAAAAAATGGAGCTACAGGGGCATGGCTTCTACAGGGGCATGGCCTGATTTCTGAGAGAGTGCTAAAGGTAAGTCATTTAAAGAGCCTGTGATGCATGTGTTTACACACATGTATGCATGTATTCTCTGTGTGTGCATGCGTATGTGTGTAGAGACCAAAGGACAATGTTGGGCGTTTTTCATTGGTTGCTGGCCAAGTTGCTATTTGAGACACAGTCTCTTACCGGCCTGGGGTCTATCCAAGTCATCTAGGGCTGGTGGTGAGCAAGCCTACTTCTCTGCCTTATACATCACCAGGATTATAAATGTACGCCACCAAGTGTAGCTTTTTAAAATGTAGGTTGTCTATAATCCACAGTCCCGGAGAGGCTAGATAGCAAGGAGGGCCAAAAGAGGGATGCAATGATTGTCCTGGGAAAGGGAAGCAGAAAAGATCAAGATATCCTGGGTAAACTGGGGGCGGGGCCATCTATTTATCCCCCAAAACACATTTTGACTTAATGAAATCTTCAGTTGACAATGGTTTTACAGAACCAGATCATACAGTAACAGGGCAAGGAGCAGCTGTGGTTTCGTTGCAGGATGGCTGTTTTTCTATAAGTTACACAAGCAGTTTCAAAGAGTTGGCACGGTTGCTCTGCCATACTTCCCATCCAGTGCTCTGTTTTCTTTGAATGTGAAACTGGGCTGGGCTGTCCTTAAATCCTGATGCATGATGGGGAGTTACTGATCCAATAGCTATTGTCATCCTCTTTGTTATACTCCCGGTGACAGCCCAGCTGCCCTGCCTGATGGTCCCCCTCACAGAGAGGTCTCCCACTCTAGGTCCACTCACACCAGAGATGGGAATGGTATCCTAGGATGACAGGTTTCATGGGCAAAGGGGCTGGAGAACAGACACAAGGCTTGGGGTGCTTGGCTGCTTGTTCTAGAATTCCAAGCCCCAGGTGTTCCTGCTCTGTTCTTTGTAGAGCCCCAGATGATCATCTTCATCCCTCTAAAAGAGGAACAACTGGGTCCTGATGTTCCTCTGTTGTTGGACGCAGCCTGACCTCCAGCGTCCATCTGCACCCGACTGCACCTTTTTGTTTGATTTGTTCTACAGTTGTTTTCCTAGGCTGTTGTCGTGTAGCACAGTCTCAGGTGTGGGCAGATAACAGCAGCTGCCCCCAAGCATAGGTCCGTTCTGAAGTTGTAATTACACACGGCCAACTGCCATCTGAGAACAGTAAATCAAAAACTCCAGAAACAATTCACGGTTTCAAGAATCTTTTATTCCAGCTTATGGTTATAATTATACCATTTTACTGTGAGTTATTGCAGTTAATTTCTTATTGTGCCTAATTTATAAATTAAATCTTAACGTAAGTGTGTGCAGAAAAGCCAAATACACAGGGTTTAATACTGCCTTTGGTTTCAAGCATTCACTAGGGGTTTAGCCCAGGTCTCTAGATTAATGGGCAACATCTGTGGCCAGTCTTTTACTTCATAGATGAGAACACAGACATCCACCAATCTGGGGACATCTGGCACTTGGCCAATCCCTGCTTCTCTTCCCCACAGCACTCCCGGGACTTCCAGCTCTTTCGGCTGGTGGCTATACTCGACTAAGCTTATGTCCTCATTAGATTCCCAGGGAACATGACATGACATGGGTCTTTTTTGATGGAGTCCAAGTGGAGATAGCACAGCTGAAGAGACTCCTGAGAGCGCCTGGGTATAGCAGGGGACAGTCTTTAAACTCAGCCACACTGGTCTCAGAGTGACTGCAGGGCCACTGGCAATCTCACCTGGACGGGCTTGGTTAATTAGTTCATTTTCTTCCTGTTGTTCATTTTAAATTGGTGGCTTCTCAGGACGTTTAGAGATGGGGCGAGGATGAATTCTCATTAGCCCACACAGGCAAGCCATGAATCTAGTGAGTTAATGACACAGGAACCCAGTGAGTGCCTGGTATCTGATCCTTCTGTTCCTGCCCACAAAGCTGGGAGTTAGGAAGCAGGGGTAATACAATTAGCAACAGTTCCACTTGAAAAATGCCAGCAAAATGCCAACATTAAGGGCAGAGGGGCCAACTTCATGATTTAAGTTCCCAAGACCAGTGCAGAGGAGCTAGGACCCAAACCCAGGGCTGATGGAGTTCACTCGTGGTTGTTGAACACAACTCTCGTCTTGGAATACTATTTATCAAGAAATCAGTGCTTCAGCCAGTGGCCGGTTACTGAACTTCATCCTTCCATTTGTTTTATATAGCTGGACCAGTGAGGGGAAAAGGTCATCCTTCCTCCTGTTTTCTTGCCAGAACTGGACAATTTTTGCCCCATGCACATAGATACAATGTTATACAAGAGAAAAGCCACCAATAGGTGGCATTTACTGTTTCCTAGACACTTGGTAAAGAATGCTCAGTTACATTTCAAATTTATTTGTTAACGTTTTATGTTGGGTTGATGGGAGATGAAGGTACCTTTTAACTCTGGCACCTGCCATTCTCCCCAAATGTCAAGGACTGACATTTGATGTCATTATCCCCAGTCCACTTATAGATGTCATTCTTCTGTTCATCTTAGGTCCAACCATCTCATGCGCACCGAGGAGAACTTTCATGGAAGTGAGATGAGACCTGCATTGTACAGGGAGACCTGTGTATCCAGATGTTCTCTATTCCTTGTAGAGCCAATGCCAGCCTCTGGGTGGCCATCGAGTCCCTGCAAGAGGTGTTCTGCACCTCGATTCTTCATATCTTTATCAGTTCCTGGCAGGTACCCAGTGTTCTGCAGTAAGAGTTTTGGGGTGCCCTTGAGGGCTTCCCGGTGCTGACAGTGGTGGCACTTAGTGGGTGTGCTTTCCCTCTGACAGCCACAAACACCTTGCAGGGAGGTGAAGACTGCTACCCCTCAGATGAAGTATTCCTTCTTGCTGTTGTCCCCGGCGTCCTGGAGGGCAGGGTCGCTTTGCAGGGCTGCATCGGCACTCTCGGCGAACTCTGTGCCTTTGGCTTCATTGGTGTGGTAGGTGCCCTTGTGCCTGTACAAGTACCGAAGCATGAGGAAGAGGAGGCAAACCAGGACCAAAGCCACTGCAGTGATCACAGCTGCAAGAAAGACAGGATGCAAGTCAGTCAAGGCAGATGGGTACAGTGTTGCAGTATGACTTTGTCCTCTGGGCATAACATCCTGCCATCTTGAAGTAGAGTTCACCTTGGCAAGGCTGGGTAGCCATGGCCAGTCAGTGAAATAAGGCAGTCATATCTAGGTCTATGAAACTACTGACCTTCCCTGGTTGACAGGGGAAGAGAGGATCCCAGAGGATCACCTGGGGGAAAACAATCTCTATTTGCTATCTTATGTCTATGCATGATTGAGCATGCATGTGATGAAAATCAGATGCATCACAGGAAAGGACATGCATAGCATACAAAGGCTCACATAGCCAGAGTCCATCAATCAACACAAAATTCACCCAATGACTGACCAAATGTGAGCTGAACAAGAATGCCTCCCATGAACTTGCCAAACTGGACTGAAATAAAAAATCTCATGAGGTCTCAACCCTACACAAAGAACTATAGGCAACTGAGGGAAGCTGGGAGTGGGAGAGGTGGCCTTCCTCAAGGAAAAGTATACCAGCTGGTTGATTAGTACCAAATGGTCAGCACTGAAATCATACGTAAAGTAACATTATGTGCACTAAACAGGTTATATTAGGAATATATAAATACACATGTGCATGCAATAAAATTAGTAAAATCAGAGGCCATAAATTTAAAGTGTGGGAGAGGTATATAGGAGAGTTTGGACGGAGGAAAGGGAAGGGAGAAATGTAATTAAACTTTAATCTCAAAAACCCAACATCCCCAGCATCCAATTCTCCTTCCTCTTATTCCACAAAAGGAAGATTCAGGCAGCAGTCAGGCACCCTTATGCAAATCTTGCTCAGGACCAACTATTTTCTCATGGCAATCACACTCTGTAATTTTTGCTTTCCCTTGGAATGAAAACCCTTGTTGTTTTGCTATTTGTGAGTGCTTATCAATTCTTCGCACACCCTGTCTCTACAGAGACCACCAGTAACACGAGTACTTGTACTGATTTGAAGTTGAAGGGCCCATAGAATGTAAGGTTTCACTTCTCCAGACAATCTCATTTCCACACGGGAATTTCTGTGCCCAGGTTAGGAGGAACTGATTACCCTCCATAGAGTCCGCAGGGGGAAAAGACAAGGGTAATTGGGTATGGAATGAAATGGGTGGAGGAGGTGTCCCTATCCAGTCTGAACCATTCATTTTGGGAGGTGAGGATTTCCAGGTCTCCAGGAAGAGGTGGACTTGGCCACGATGCTCAGATCAATGCCAAAGGTGTGCTACGTCCCAGCCATCAGAGAGGTAAAGCAGAAGGTGGGACAAGAGGGGTCAGATCACTTAGAAATTTAGAAGGTCCAAGGCAATAATCCCATGGAAGGTGTTTCATCTTTTCTCACTAGGTTTGAAGTTGTAGAATTTAACTATTTTTACTTTAGAAGGAAGGGTTCCTGGAGTAATAATGTTGGGCAATATAGCTCCCATGTCTCATTTGTATTAAATGATTTCCTAAGTTCCTTACGACTGTCACAGGAACGATTTCCTAAGCGCCCTGTGACTGTCGCAGGAACACTGCCTGTTAATAGTTCCTGAGAAAAGGAAGGGCCGAGGGTCCAAATGACGAGACAATGATCAGCTAGACGAAATCGACAGGTGTCTTTGATGGTTTCCTGTTTCTTCTTTATTTTTAACTGAAGATGATCTCTGAGCTGTGCACCAGCGAGTGAGAAGAGGGGATCACAAAGAGGGAGCAAAGAGAGACACATCCCAAGCTTGTTTGCTCTTGGGCCACAAGTGGGGAGCCACTAGCCCAGGCTCCAACCTTTGGGTGGAGGTGTGAGTCAGGTGGAGGTGTGAGTCAGGGCAGTGTGGGCTGAGGGAGATGTGAAGTCCTCAAAGCCTGGGCTAGCTTGTCGACAGGTACCTCAAACTGCCTTACAGGGTTAGGACACACTTGCTAGCTGCTTTCTTTTCTCCCAAAACCAAGCAACCCTCCTCTAGTCTCTCTCAAATGCAGACATGGAGAGCGGTCGAGACACTCACAAGCAGTTGAATCCCCTGCTCCTTTTGAATCTGGGAGCAAGCCTAGCTGATGTCCAGAACTCTGACAACCTTGGATTATAACCCCACTTTTATCTAATGCCCTCCTGCTTTGAGACTCCTGGCACACAGATTAGGTCATGCGGTGTGAACCTCTGCCTCCTTCCACCATCCCCAGACTCTAAGAGTTAGAACTACTTTTGTTTTCTGAAATTGGAGGCTTTCTCCCTTCAGAATCCCTACCCTGTTACACATGGCACCTCTCCCTCTCCTAAAGTCTTCCCACTTCAGAACCTCTCATGGGTTTATAGCCATGGTGCTCTGACCACATTACCCCGTATAAAGCTCTTCCATAATGAACTTTGTCCCAGTTTCCTTTTCTACTAATCTGGTTTTATCATTTTTAATTTGTAACACATAGATGGCTCATTCTCCAGCCTGAGCCACTGTGGTGGATACAAGGTCCAGAGGCAGGATGTCTTTTGATATATGTAGCAAGCCCCCTTTTGTTCACACTCCACCAGGAACCATATGTAACACTTCAAACCAGAAGTTTGGGAGTATTCCTTTCTATCCCCAAAGACCCCTCCAGGGGCGGAGACATAGTTTTTGTCAACCGGGCACAAGTCTATACACACTTAGGGAGGAGGAATCTCATTTCAAGAATTGCCTTAACCAGATTGGCCTATGGACATGTCTATGGGGCATTTTCTTGATTGCTGCTTCCACCGTGAGTGGTCCCATCCCATGGTAGGTTTTCTCTAAGAAACACAGCTGAGCAAGCCAGAGGAAACACACTGGTCAGCAGCTTTCATCCATGGTTCCTGCCTCTGCCCTGTTTGGGTTCCTGCCCTGGCTTCCCTCAGTGATGGACTGTGACATTGACATGGAAATTTAAGCTAAATAAACTTTTTCCTCCCTGGGCTTCTCTTGGTTGAGGTGTTTATCACAGCGACAAGAAGCAAACTAGAGCAGGAGAGAAGCACCATGCATTACCATCCCTTTTCCACCTAGGTCCTCAAGCCAGTTCTAGAAGAGAACTCCCGTGCCAGCTTACCTGCAATGATGGCGATCTCCATCACGCTGTAGGACATCCCTGGGTTAGGCTCTGTGGACAAAAGTGAAAACCTACAGTGAGAAAGGAAGACTCCCCACAATCAGAAACTAGTATGCACCCCCTGGTCACTTGTAAGCAGCTTGGCGATTGCCTGCAGAGAGAAGAACACAGTGCACCAGACCTCTTCTGGAAGGCATAGACCCAGTTCTGCATGCCTACTGAACCAGGCTGAGCATACCCCGTGAATCCCAGGGCACTCCAGAACCACGTCACTCCCCATTAAATCCCAGTACAGATGCCTATACTCACACCTTGTAGATACCCATTGACTTTTCCCCCTGGGTGTAATATATTCACCATCTTGGAGTGAAGACTACCTTGACCAGGTATCTATGGCAACACAATGAGCAGAAAAAACGAAGGTAGCTATGTTTGTTTATGATAATGGCAATGGGACTTTTGATACCCTCTAACAGAAGGAAGGAGCAGGTCTCAAAACCCTCAGCTGAGATCGGGTCTTTGACTCTCTTCCAGCATTTTCCACACCCAAGTGATCTTTGGAGATACTAGGACATGCACACAGGACACACAAGTGTTGTGGTATTTTGTCTGTATTCTGACAAATAAAGCTTGCCTGGAGTTCAGAGGATGGCGTTAGAGTTCAGGAGGTCTGCACAGGGAGGAGACAGGAAGTGACAACACGGGAAAGAGAGAGGAAGTGATAAGGCGGGGTGTAGACAGGATCTTGGCCCTGAGAATTCAGAGAGGTAAGAAGTGACTGTTCCTTCGTTCCTCTAATCTTTCAGCTTTCACCCTTGACATCTGACCCCAGGTTTGTATTGTTAAGACTAATTAGGATCACGCTTCATCTGCCGCCCAATGTAGGGAGCCATGTGTAACTAGACATTTCTCTCCCACTCGCCTGTTCCCAAATTCCCAGCAGCTATTTCCCAAATTACCACACAGGGGCTTAATATTACTTATAAATGCTCGACAAAAAGCTTGGGATTAATATTAACTAGCTCTTAAATTTTAAGCTAAACCATATTCCTAATTTACACTCTGCCACATGGTGGTACCTTTTCTCATTACAGCATGCCCATCTTACTTTCTCAGCATCTGGCTGGTGATTCCTGACTCCACCCTCCTTCCCATCATCCTTAGTTTGTTCTCCTATACGTCCTGCCTGGCTACTGGCCAATCATTATTTTATTAAACCAGTTCCAGCGACAAGTCATTATGGTGTACAAGAGGATTATTCTATAACACAGAAGGTTAACCAAAAGACTCCATGATACAGCTTCCATGAGTACACAATTCAAGATATGGGACTTTGTGGTACTACAACTGATTGTGTGTATGTGTGTGTGGTATGTGTATATGTTTGTATGGTTATGTGCATGTTTGTTAATAGGTACCTGTGTACTTGTGTGTGTATGGAGGTCAGAGATCTTTCTTGGTGACTTTGCACCTTATTTTTTTTTGAGACAAAAATATCTCTATCTATCATCTACCTATCTATCTATCTATCTACCTACCTACCTATCTATTATCTTTCTATCTATCTATCTATCTATCTATCTACCTACCTACCTACCTACCTACCTACCTATCACAGACCCTAGACCTCACTAATTCTGCTAGGATTACATACTGAGTTGTATGACTCCTCTTCCTCTGGCCCTCTAGTTTTAGGATTACAGATGCATCCTACCACACCTGCCCATTTTATGGATTTTATGGATGCAAATGCGAGTTCTTATGTTGGCACAGCAGGCAGTTTGCCAGCTGAGCCATCTCCCCAGCCTCTGATGTGTCTATTTTTGGGTTATCCACATTCCTTTAAGTAAACTTTTACCCATGCTCTTGACAAGAAGCCCCTCAAAACTCACTGGTTGGTCAAATTGGCCTTTGATGGAATCACTACTTCAGTCTGCCATTGGAGCCGTATCTGGGGCAAACAGACAACTGTTCATATCTTCTTAGGAAAAGTTAGCGCAATACCTCTGCATCCAATCACAGAAGCCCACGTTGGCTAGACACTCATCTGTGGTTATCTGTGGTGAGATAAAGATCTGCACCACTGTGTTTTTAACACAGGCCAGTTGATGGTCTGCTCATACCAAGCCTGGCTTTGTTATTGCCTTACACCTGCTCTCTCAGTGGTCCTCCTGAGAGATGCCGGTCATCATCGGCCATTTCACAGGTTGAAAATTCAAGCTCAGGCATATGACGTGCCTTTGGTCACACAGCTCATCCAGTGGCAGCCTGGGACTTCATTACTCACTTGGGGTATACTTTCAGTCTCTCCCCGAGTTTTCTCCCCAAACCCAGATCTTTGTATCAACTGTACAGTGGGAAAGGCCCATCCTATGGAACTATCCAAGTTACTGAAGTTGCTGCTAGTACTTGCCTGTGGCTTCTGGATCTGGCACACTGCAACCTCCTATAGTGCTTCCTCTAGCTACTACAAATGATATCTCCTCTCCTTGGGGACCCAGGGGAGCAGGGGATTTATTAGACTCTGGAGACAGCAGCACCAAATGAGAAATCTCAGTACAAGCTTAAGCAGAGAGGGACACACCAGGCTCAGGGAACCGTTGCAATTGTGGTGCAATGAGACCTTTCTCCACAGGGCAGTTACCATGTACTTGCCTGGATCTGGTAAAACACTGGCTGCTAGAGTCTTGGCAGGGTTGGACATAGCCAAGAGGGGAGCCTGGTGTCAGCCAAAGGTCCTGGGCAGGTCCGCTTCCCTGGCTCTGCCACCCACCTACCCCCACATACAGCTTGTCTTCTAGGCTCAGACTATATCCATTCCACAGATTCTTTCCTTTGTGGTCATCTCCAAAATGCTGGAAACTCTGTAGCAACTTGGCTACACCTTCACCAACATCCTCTCCCAGGCTCTCTCCAGGGGCTGTGACCTTAGCACATGGTGCCAAGACTCCTGTTCTTTTCAGGATCCCTTCAATCCTGGGGCTTTTACTGCAATGGACGCTGCACCTTCACCAGTGGTCTCTTCTAGCTTCTCACAGTGCCAAGTCTCAGCTGCTGTCCATGAGCAAAACCAGTAACCTGCTAGAAAACTCTTCTACATCACCAAGTTTGGCTGCCCGCAGGAGATGCAGCCTTGGCCTTTACTGGATCACAGTTTCTGTGTGCTGGCCCTGAAGGAATCCTTCCAGAAGGTTTTACCACAGAGATTCTGGTTTCATTTAACTACCACTCATTTCTCAACCCCAGATGACAAGCAGCAATTTTCCCAACAAGGCAAAGGTTTCACGTTAGTCGTTCTGGGTCTCTTGGAAGTCACAGCTGATTCTTCATTCCAAGCAGACCAGAACCTCCGATTCCTAATAGCACACAAATGGCCCTGATAGAGTGTTTGCTTCCCTCTGAACTTTACAAGGCAGACCTCCATCACCTGTACTGCTCTCAGTATTCTCCACGTTCCCATGAAACAGCCCACTGGGCTCTCAGCACTCACTGGATTTTCTGATCTAAAGTTCAAATGTCTCCACAGTCCTCCCCAAAACACACGGTCAGGTCTGTCACAGCAATAGTATGAACCTAGCACTGGTTTCTGCCTTAGGGTTCCTATTGCTTGGGACAGCCTGAGACTGTCCACTTGGGAAATACTGAATAAATATAAAACTAAAGCATGAACGGATGCATGCATATATGAGCAAATGGATTTAGTGGCTGGAATTCTGTGTGACCTATAAAAGTATATATTTATTTAGCTCAAAGTTCTGGAGGCTTGGGAGTTCAAGAGCATGGTGCTAACATCTGCTAAGGGTCTTCTTATTACATCAGTAAATAGCAGTAGGAATCTTATGATAATCTGCAATGTTATCCTCCGCACGGTACAGCCATCTTCACTATAGAAGCTGTGACTACTTTCAAGGGACCCTCAAGATTAGGTTTGTTGACATTTTCTCAGAGAAGCAGGGAGTGGGGAGGGTCGTTGGATTTTTGTCTGAATTCCAGCCATTCCCTCCTGTACCCCTATATATCTATATAAATTTTGTAAGTTGTGGTGCAACCCTGGGTCTCAGCAAAGCCAGATTGTCAAGACAGGTGTCTCCATTACGGGAAGACATAATCCTGTTACAGGGAGACAGAGGACACCATGGAGGAGATAGACTTGGGCTCCAAAGGTCATGTCGGGATGGGCATCCTTCCCTGTGTACCTGTTGTGGTTTGGATGAGAAAAATGTCCCCCATAGGCTCATGGATTTAAATTCTTAGTCCCCTGCTGGTGGCACTGTTTGAGAAGGTTATGGAACTTTTAGGATGCGGAACTGTGGGGGAGGAGTAAGTCACTGGGGCAGGCTTGGAGAGTTACAGCCCCACCCCACTTCCAGTACTTACTGTCTGCTTCCTGTATGCTGTTCAGATATGGTCTCTCAGTTCCTTGCTCCACCATGCTGGTCTCCTGCCATGCCTCCCCAACCACTATGGACTAGCCCTCTAGAACTGTCAACCTAAATAAACTCTTCCCTTTGAAAGTTGCTTTGGGACATGGCATTTTAATCCCAACAGAGAAATAACGAGTAAGTGTCACTTAGACTCATGCTCAGGAGGTTCTATGCCCAGGATTTGCTCACACGAGGACCTGGCGGGAGGGGCGGGATGCTATAACTCACAACTCAAGATTTAGGTGCCCGGGCTATTGCTACACGTTCTTCTGCTATTATCCTTCTATCCTCTCCAGAAGTTCTTTTACACCACACACACAAATGGCACTCACATTTACCTCACAATTGCTCAGCTTACTTGAGCGATAGTACATACAGAAAAGGAAGAAGGCTTTGTGACCATTCTTCTGACAGAGAATAAAAAAGCATCTTCTTATCCCGAGTCCAGGACAGCAGCCCTATACAACTGAAGGATGGGCAGTGTGGAGCCACTTCTATCATATAGGCTCTCCTCCAGGGAGGACCCGTGTTAAGGGTGGACTGTGAGGCATACAGGGTATTAAAGGCAGTAAGGGCTAAGGTGACAGTTCATCAGTGAAATCCTAGCCTCAGAAGCACGAGAACCCGAGTCCCATCCTTACTATCTGAATTAAACAAAAGGACATCCAAGCAAGCCCAGGTGTGGTGGCATCTGCTCAGAATCCCAATGGGGGGAAATGGAGACAGGTGCATTCCTAGGGCTCCTTCTTGGCTATCCAGCCCAATGGACTCGGCTGCAGGCCAACGAGAGACCTTGTCTTGAAAACAAACAAGCAGTGCATGGTAGCCAAGGAATGACAGAGTTGTCGTCTGATCTCCACATGCGCACATTCCCATATGTGCACCTGCACATGTGTGAACTCACACATACAAAGAAGGTGCCAAGTATTCTCATATATTCATGGAGTACTGTAAACCAAGAAGAAGATACTGTGTCCCCTAGCTCCAACCCCCACAGACATGGTCTGAACAGAATTTCTAGGAAACTCAAAGAGACGGAAGGAGAGAGAAAGGATTCCAGTAAATCTTTGCTGGATGTCAGGTTCCTGGGGGGACTGGGGGACCCGGAATCTGCTAGAGCTACAGCAACACCACACGGCTTATGCCTGTGGAAAGTTGGCCAGTACCATCAGATAACTGAACAGGGTAGATATCTGGACAATGCCAAGGCCACCAAGGTTCTTGGTGAACTTGTTCTCCTTTGGAGAAGGAGAAGCCCACTCCAGGAGCGGCGGGTGTGGCTTTAACACACAGGAATAGGGACATGGCAATGAATCTGCTGTCAAGCTGACAGATCACTACAGGGAAAGGAAACTAAGTTGTTGCTTGGGAGCTGAAGTCAGGGACAGCAGATGCCATGTGACAGGAGTGATCCACTGTCCATGCTTGGGAAAGGCCAACCTCCCTGGACACAATCAGAGAAGGCTGAGAGCCTGGCTGCAAGGGAGGACAGAAAGTGGGGAATGGCCAGTGAGATGGCTCAGTGGGTAAAAGCGCTTGCCACTACAAAGTCCGATGACCTGAATTTCATCCCTGGGCCCCACATGGTAGAAGAAGCAAACTGGCTCCTGCAAACTGTCTTCTTGTCTCCACATCCACAATATATGTGTGTGTATACACATATGCACAGATGCACACAGAGTAAATCACTAAATAAATAAAAAACTCAAAAAAAAGAGAAAAATGCAGGGCGCGTTATGAGGAAAGAGATGAACTGCTCACTATGGACTCCAGCAGAAGCTTTTCATCAACAAAACAAGAATTATAACATAGATCCTAATTTCTTACAGCCTTTCTCTTTTTCAGCTATAAACCTGTGATTCTTTAGAAATCTCACCAGAAAGGTTGCCTACAAGGAAAGGAAATGTATCAAACTATTTGTGCAACCTTAGTGGTCTCTGTTTTTTAACCTCAGCAGTTTACAATTCCATCCAAGACATCTCAAGAATCAGCTCACTTATCTATCTATCTATCTCTTAGCAAAAGCCCAAGAAGGAGAAAGTTTCTGAGCAATCTTTAGTGATTTAGCCTGAGATCCAGTAAAATGATGTGTATGGTATGATAGTTAATCTTGTTTCCCAATTCTCAACTTGACTGCATCCGAAATCAGCTAAACCTCAGGCAGCTCGGCACATCTGCAAAGGATTTTCTTAATCAGATCAGGCAGGGAGACCAACCCCAAATCTGGTCTACACCTTGTGGAGGTAGCCAGGACAGAAGGACATGGAAGAAGGAGACTATGCCATTTATCCAGTTGCTATCACTCTTGTTGGGAAGTCTATCTGTGATGGTGCAGCATCCATCACAAATACTAGAACCTACTTCTTTGGGATCTATGGTCATACTGGAGGAATACTACCTATGCGTGCTTGCCGGAGTCACCTGTGAGAGAGACAGCACATGGCGGTCCACGGGGGCCACTTTGTGCTTTGTGGAGGGAGGAGGAAGACATTCTACTTTAAAGAGCCCAGGAGGAATAAGAAGGCAAAAGACTCCCATAAAGTACCTACGGTAAACATATGCTGAAAATAGGAGGTACAGGGAATTTACAGGCACAGTTAGCTTAGACAGCAGATTGGGATTTTTATCTACTAAGAAGTATACAGGATCTGTACCTATGTAAAGAAAATTATATTGAGAAACAGCAAAGAATCAGGTGGATATACAAAACACACTCTTAGGACGGCTGAACGTTTAAAACACAGCATTCTTCTAATCTTAATTTTTGAGATTTAACAGAATTCCCCACTCGAATTTCAAGAAAGATTCTGCTTCCATCTTACCAATGACCTCCGGTGGAGTCTCGTTGTTGTAGAATATTATTTTAAGGTGTGTTGCTTTTGTTTATGCTTCATTTGTTTGACTAAGTCGGTGAAGCTGTGGTTCCTTGCCTGTCTAAAACACCTGATGGTCTAATAAAGAGCTGAATGGCCAACAGCAAGGCAGAAGAAAAGTTAGACAGGGTTGGCAGGCAGAGAGAATAAAGAGAAGGAGGACTCTGGAAGGAGAGAGGAGCAAGAGAACAAGGAAAGGAAGATGTCAGAGGCCAGCAATCCAGGCACCCAGACAGCCACAGAGTAAGAGTGAAAGTAAGACACACGGAAGGAAGAAAAGGAAAAAGCTGAGAGACAAAAGGAAGATGGGATAATTTAAGAAAAGCTGGCAAGAAATGAGCCAAGCTAAGGTTGGGCATTCATAAGTAATAATAAAGCCTCAGTGTAATCCGTTTGGGAGCTTGGTGGTGGCCTCTCCCCAAAGCCAAAAGAATAAAGAGTAAAAACCAAACATCAACATCTTACCTTCATCTAATGAGATTTTAGATGAAGTAAAGGATAATAATGGTGAAATAGATACATTAGATTTTTAAGGAATGCTTTGGAAGAATAAACCGCTGAGAACAGAACAAAATCATAGTAGAATTGCTACAGGAACCCTAGTGCAGCCAGTTCTAGCAAACAGAACCACCAGGAAGTAAGGGAAGTTTCAGGAAGGAGATATTCAAAGAGAGAGAATCTTAAGCTGTTTTAAAGTTCTGTACAAGTCATTGACTGGTCACCACCCTATCCTTTGTGGGACAAACTGGTCATAGGGCTTGCAGTGGTCTGAGTGGGAATGGCCCCACAGACTCCTGTATTCGAATACTTGGTCCCTAGTTGGTGGTCCCTAGTTTGGGAAGGATTAGGAGGTGTGGCTTTGTTGGAGGAGTTGTGTCACTGGGGCCCAGCTTTGAGGTTTTAAAAGACTCATACCATTCCCAGTGTGACTCTCCCTCTGCATCCTATCTGCAGAGCAAGGAGTGAGCTCTCAGCTGTTCCTGCCATCATGGCTCTGCTCTGCCATCATGGACTAAAATCCTCTGAAACGGTAACTCCTAAATTAAGCATGTGGTTTTATAAGTTGCTTTGGTCATGGTGTTTTATAACGATAATAGAAATGTAACTAAGACAGAGATGATAGTGATGAAAGAGATGAAGCAAAATATGAGGCTAAAGGCTCTAGTGGGGTGGGGAAGAGGAGGAGGATTAATCACAACTAAGGATGTACGGAAGGTCTTACTGAAACTCACTACTTTGTAAGCTAATTAAAACCTATATTTTTTAAAATGAATATGAGAGAGAGAGAGAGAGAGAGAGAGAGAGAGAGAGAGAGAGAGAGAGAGAGCCAGACAATGATGGTCAGTGATGGACAGGACCCCGCCGTGACCGGGACTGCTTAGTTCTGCATGCCTCTTGCCATGAACTTAAGTCTGCACCTCGTATCAGTATCACCAGAGGAAGAAGGCCATGTGAGGGTAGGAATCACTGAATCCCTATCTCCTTCGTCACAGAAATTGCTTTTTTTCTGCCCTTACTGTCAATTTGCCTCTTTAATTGGCTTAAGGAGAATAGGCAGAGCCTGGTGTATAGAAGCAGCTGAGACCCGGTCTCTGACTCTAGTAACTCCTGCACCGAGCTTTGGAAGGTTATATCTAGTCCTGGTTCCTGGTCATATGACCAAATGTCCACTTCACATATCAGCCGCTACCCTGCCTCCACGGGCCGCTCCCCCTGAAACTACAAGAGTAAAGAAACCTTGCACCCCTTAAATTGTGTCTTTCAAGTATTTTGTTACAGAGCTGTAAGGGTAACAAACACACAAACATTTAGGAAGGGAAAGCCTGCTCTTGGTTGGTTAACTGTAGGGATGGAGGAGGTGACTCAGTAAAACTTGCCTTGCAAATGTAAGGACCAGAATCTATGTTTAAAAGAAAAAGAAGCCAGATGCATATCTGTAACTCCAGCACAGGAATTCCTGGGCTTCACTGGCAGGCCAGCCTAGTCTACGTGCAGACTTCCAGGCTGTTAAGCCGCTGGCTCAAACAAAACTGCTTCCTGAAGAATGACACCCCACGCTGTCCTCTGGCCTCTCCAAGTACACGCCATACGGGGCATGTGCTTCACGGTAGGCTCTGTGCTTTCTGAGCTCCCGTAAGCACAATGGCAGCATTTCAAGGCTTAGCCAGACACTGGCCCGGTGACCAAATGAATGGCACTGCACACCATGCCTCTAGCAGTTCCCAGAGATCCTCCCATCATCACTGCTGCCGATGCAACTACTTAGCACACACTGGGATTCTCTAAACAGAGACCACAGGAATATTAAGCTTCCAGAGACACTAACGACCGCCATTTTTTAAGTCTTTGGCATGGGCACCGGCAGAGGTATGTCTTTTTCATGCACGTGTGCCTATGTGGGCTTTAAACACACACACACATGTGACTCAAGTACAAATCAGCAGCCCCTGTGCAGCCCGGAGTCACATCACGCTGCTTCCCAACCGGCTCTTGTGCGCTCATGCTTTTTGCCTCTCTAAAGGACTTAAATCACTTAAGAATAGAATTGCATTTTCAGCCTAATTAGGAACCTAATTACGTAATGACGTGGATTGATGTCCTTGATCAGACTGCAGCTGTAAATACTGATGATTTAGTTACCATGATAACTAACTCTAGGGGTCCATTTTGTGCACGCAGCCGGGGAGGTGTTCTTTCCTTCCGGGGCAGCAGCAGATCCTGTGTCTATAACAAGCAGAATAGCTGGGCAGGAGGAGGCGGAGAGGAGTTTCGCAATCTTCACTTGGACAGTGTTGTGTGTGTGTGTGTGTGTGTGTGTGAGAGAGAGAGAGAGAGAGAGAGAGAGAGAGAGAGAGAGAGAGAGAGAGAGAGTAGGCATGCATTTGGGTGGCTTGTAGGTCAGAGGTCAATTTTAGGTTTTATTCCCAGTACACTGTCGATGTTGACTTTTGAGGCAGGGCCTCTCACCAAGACCTCTGCAATTAGTTAGGTTACTAACTGGTAAGTGGGCCTCAAGGGCCCTCCTGACCCCACCTCCAATGCTGGAATTCTAAGTGTACACCAAGCCTGCCAGTTTTTCTACGTGGGTTCTGAGGAACAGACTCAGGCCTTTAAGCTCCTGTAGTAAGCACTTCAATAGCAGTGACCTCCCAGCCCTTGTATGGCATCAGGACAAGAGGCTGAGCTTCCACAGTCCAAAGCAGACAGCAGAGCTCCCACAGGCTGGGGAAGCAAAGGAGGGCCGAGTGCCCCAAGGCAGCAGGGCAGAGTGTGGCCCAACAGAGAAAAGTGCACTGGGAAAGCACCCTGGAGGGAAGGAAAGGCTGGGGAGCAGGAAGTGGGTGTCCTCCCTGTCTTTTCTGAACTGTTTCTCTTCTTCCTGTGACCCGGAGGCTCAGAGAGAGCGATGCTCATTGTTCTCGACACTGCTCAGACCTCCACACCGGAAGCCAATGCCTCCAAAGATTTCTCAGTTGAACTCAGCTTTCCTGGAAGACCTTAGGAAAAACATCCAGAATCTTAGGGTATTTTAGAACTGAATATTCAAGATGGACATTCATTTTGAAAAACCAGTGCTTTCTGTCATAGTGGCATCTCTGGGCAACCCCACAGTTTGGCTTACAGGCTACACTTGCATTTGAAACAGGTATGGCAGAAGACAGAGTGCATTTGGGTTTAAATATTGGGAGCACATTGGCTGGGTGCGGGTAAAGACAGCAATGTGCAAATTAAATCGCCCTTTCCAGTGGGGGACACAGGGAGCCTAAAATTTGGGGACAGGGCCTTGACTCCCTGTCCACCCCAGCCACATGGGCTCTGGTTTGCAGAGATGAAAGTGAGGATATCCCGAATGGCTCCCTTGGGGTGGCACTTACTACACGAGATCTCTTCTTATCCTCACGTGTGCTACACGAGATCTCTTCTTATCCTCATGTGTGCCCACGCGTTCCTAAGTATACACACACACGTGTACAACAGGGCTTCAGAAACCAGAAACCTGGGCTTTTGCTGTGGAGAACGCGACGACAGGATGTTCAGGGCCGGCGCTTCCTTATCATGGGGTCCAGTCGGCTTTCCTGAGTGTTTCCCATGGCGCTATTTACCCTCTCTGCACCTCCAAATCCTGTCTGCTAAGTATCAGGGCAGGAAAAACACCCATGTGAGTCACCAGTTCACTTCCTCTTTGTATCTGGGATGGAATCAGGAAGCGACCAGCCCATGGCCTCACCCCTGACCTGTCTTTTGTCTGCTTCGGGAGAGATAGGTCATTTCTCTCCCCCATTCCTGTTCCGCTAACCTTTTCCTGCCTCCTCCCATTCTTTCCCTAGCTGATGGAACGTGCGCTTTGAACTCCTGTCTCCGTCTGTCACTCTGGCAAGCTCCTGCTCCATCTTCCCCACTCCCTATCCAGGTCTTGTGATTTACATTTGCCCACATTAGTTTTTTAAAATCAAAGAAGCTACAAATGCACGTAAAATTCTTCCTCCTCTCAGCTGAAGTTTCACAACACAAACAAGTAGTCATATCAATTGTTTCAGTCGTAGAAAAGGATGGATCCCCCCAACTCTCTGCGCCGCCCCACAACTAGTCAGAGGAAAGTCAACAAATTTAGATCCACTTTCATTTTATGAATTTAAAGGCGGTGTGCTTGAGATCTGAACCCCCGGAAATGGGCAGACTCATACAGTTTCCCGCTGCAATGATGTATCTATCCCTCACCACTTAACCTTCTCACTCCTCGAAGGCATCTTTGAGTCCTGACACATTCGCTCTGGGGAAGGAGAGTCATGGAGACACCATCTCCCAACAGACTGCCATGATTATTTCTTTATTAAACATGAGATTTTGTTTCATCAAACTAAATAACAGAATAAAATAAGTTACCAAGAAAGTCACTAGGCAGCTGCAGGATTGGGTTCATTATTCGATCAAGATTAAAGACTCCTGATGGGGAATAATCTAAAACAGAATAGATTTCACATTCTTGTATTCTTTTAAAGTACGGACATTTTCACACAGGAACAAATTAATTTTCTATCCTATACCTTTCAAATTATTGCTCTTGAATTTTGTTTTGGTAATTAAAAACTGAGACTTTAGGAGGGAAGAACAAGAAGATATGAATGGTAGAACCCAAAACTACCATGAGCTCATCTTCCTCCCTTCCTTTTTCTTGTCCTAATACTTATTCCACTATCACTATCGTGCTCGGTGTTGTTAATACGTTTTTACCATTTGTCTGCCTGGGGGAGTGATAGACAACAAAAGATCCTGAAAGATACGAAAGCTGAGTCTTTTCATGTGAGCAGTGAGCAGATGTTGTGGGAGAGAGGTTCTAGAAAGAGGGTGCAGCAGTTTGACTAGATGGTGGTGCACGCCTTTAATCCCAGCACATGGGAGGCAGAGGCAGGTGGATCTCTGTGAGTTTGAGGCCAGCCTGGTCTCCAAGAGCTAGTTCCAGGACAGCTAGAGCTGTTACACAGAGAAACCCTGTCTCGAAATAAATAAATAACTCAGAAAAAAAAGAAAGGCCTCCATAAACTCATATTTGAATGGAATGACACTATTAGGAGGTGTGGCCATGTTAGAGTAGGTATGGTCTTGTTGGAGGAAGTGTGTCACTAGGGGTGGGCTTCGAGATTCCAAATGCTCAATTCAGACCCTGTATCTCCCTCTTCTTGCTGCCTACAGATCCAGATGTAGAATTCTCAGCTACCTGTCCAGTACCATGCCTGCCTGGGTGCCACCATGCTTCCCATCATGACAATAATGGACTAAACCTCTGAACCTGTAAGACAGCCCCAATTAAATGTTCTCCTTGATAAAATTTGCTAGGGTCATGGTGTCTCTTCACAGCAATAGAAACCCTAAAACAAAGGGATTTTTTATTAATGCTGGAGAAGAGGTAACTACAATTAGGAAGAATATTTCCAGGGTCAAACAGAATAGCTAAGTAGGTAAAGGCATTGCTACCAAGCTTGATAAACTTGATTTCAACCCTCAGGACCCACATGGTGGGGTCAAGGCCACAGGAAGGAAAACTTTAACACCTCTAAAAGGTCAGGAGTCCAGGCCAGAAGTTGTAGCAGGATTGTGATTGGAAGTTAGTAAAGGGAATGTCCATGAAGGGGGAGAGGCAAGAGGATCATGAATAACTTATTCTATATTTCTGTAAATGGAATTATTAAATCATAATAATCATTTCAAGTATTAAAAATGAAGGTGGTATTTCAGATTTTCAAATTCACATGAAATATGTTACTATGGATGGGGGGTGTCACTAAGTGAGAATTTTGGTTGAGCACATGTGAGGCCCTGGGCTCCAGTCCCTGAAGTGAACTCAACAAATGATAAGACATGCTCCCCAGAGACTTGCTTTAGAGTACCAGGGAGGCTTCCCTGAACTGGGGGCTCTGTGCCTGGTGACCTGGACTGGGACCCATGAACAACACACTCAGAAGGGCAACTCCTTACTACCTGCTCTCCACTCTGGCTCCACACACGTTACCTAGAACCCTTTCACAAACAACTGTGCTGGGCTGTATATGAGCTTAGTGGTAGAGCATGTGTTTGGTGTGTATGAGGTTCTGAGTCCAGTCCCTGGCACCACTCAACAAAGAAAACAAACACTCTGTCTACGTTCTATCCTATTAGGACTACTGGCTGAAGTTGCAAGATTCCTGATAAGCTTAATATTAAATAAACAGGACAGTCTCAGTGTCAGTACTGTCTGCTGGACCCACAGACGTTCACCTGAAATCCCTAGATGGGCTAAGTCGGAGAAGGTTGGAAGCTAATGTGAAATCTGAAGATAGTCTATGATGTTGTCAAAGCAGGGTGTGTGTGTGTGTGTGTGTGTGTGTGTGTGTGTGTGTGTGTGCGTATGATGGGCCAATGAAAACTCTAGTTGGCCCTCTATGACAGGGGAAGTCAAAATGGGGGCCAACCAACATGGCATCTAATCTGATCATGAATGAATGAAATGAAATTTATGCCCTGGCAATGCTGAAGCATGCATGGACAGCCCATATATGGTGGCTCTGTTGAACTTGTCCATATTGGGTTTCATGTTCTAAGTTGATGAGAACAACTGACCAGGTAGGTGAAATACCTTGACACCTCTACAGGAATCTAACGTCTCAGCACTAAAATGGGGATGGCAGTGCCAGCTTCACAAGGAATTATGAACAGTTCACACTTCACAACCAACCCCGTGATCCCATTGGGTCCCCATCTATGTCATGCTGGCACCCAAGAGCCCCTCAGTACCTCTGCTCCACCAAGGATCCTGGCCAAGTCTTTATATGTTCCTAAGCACGCTCTGCATCCAAGGCCATCAGCAGCTCAGCCTGCTGTGGTGTGCAGGAAATGAATGAGATTTCCTGGGTCTGAGTCTCCTGTTTCTGAGAACTGAGACTCTAGGGACAGGTCCAAGACAGCAGCTGCTGAGTGTCTGGCCCAGGCCCACTTTATCAGCGCCCAGTGTGCAGCGCAGAGTCCCTATAACCCCCTGCTGCTGCCTGATAAGAGGCTCAGCTACTATTCCAGACTTATCAGGGGCAGACCTAGGTGGAGGGGCCGCTTCCATCAGCGGAAGGAGGGAGGGAAAAGGGCCCTCTGAAGAAACCTAAAACCGTCTCACTCACACACTGGCATGGTGGCTGTCTGTCCCTGTGGCTACCTTCTGCACCTGGCAAGTGCGCATGATCCATCTCACTTTTCACTTGGCTACAGATCACTCCAGACCCTTTCTGATAAAGTGACAAGATGCCACCTGCATCCCTACTCAAGAAGTAGCTGGGCTTCAGAGCCACTTAGGATCTGAAGCCCAGCGGTGGCCAAGCCCTGCAAGTGGAGCCAGCTGAGTCTCCTTAGCAGCATGAGTGTGCATGCATGCATGAGTGTGCACAAATATGTGTAGTGAGGATACATGTATGTAATTGCCGTGAAGTCATTTGCCCTTTTATACAAGATCGTCTGAAGCACACTGTGACCCAAGGGAAAGAACACACACCGTGGGCAACCTGTGGATGACCTACTTTGTGGAAAGCATGAACTCCTATTAGGTCTCCCACTCGGGGCCCTGCCACAGTTGCTCTCTGCTTCTCCCGTGTGGTACCAAATTTATAAGGACCTGCAAGCATCAGCCTTTATCCCTACCACAAATTCCTGAAGAGGAGAAGTTTAGCCGACTCGCGGGTTTGGGAAGATTTGGTCTTCCATCAGTTGTTTCATTGTCCTGGACCGATGCTGTAGCAGAGTGTTGAGCTATACAACTGTCTCCTCTCTGTGAGGTCATGCTGTATAGACCCAGTGCTTGGCTCTTTTTCTTCTTTCAGATAGATCTTTCTCAAACATCACCTCCCCTGGTGACAGAGCCTCTGACCATACTCTGGACAGTGGCACTCCATTGGGGAGAAAAATGGCTCAGTTGGTAGAGTGCTTGCTTTCCAAGTGTGAGAACCTAAACTGGATCCCTGGAACTCACATTTAAAGAAAACTATGGTGGTGTTCCTGTAATCTCAGGGCTCAGGGAGCAAACAAGCATATCCCTGGGGCTCTAAGTAGACAGTCTAGTCTACATGGTGAGATCCAGGCTGGTGAGAGACCCTGTCCTACTCAACCAAACCAAAACCTAAGGTGGATGGTGCCGGAGAGAAGACAACTGAGGTCACACTATGACATCTACATGCACATGCAGACACATGCATGCACATGACCATTCACTCACATTTACACACACACACACACACACACACACACACACACACTAGCATCCCTTTTCTTCTCCATCTTCTTCATTCTTTTGGATTGCATGTCCTCTCTAACCCTTAGCATGACCCGATGGACTGAACCTTCCACCATGTGTCTGTCCACGCTCACTAGAATGTGAACTCTTCTTAAGGATCACTGCCGGTTTGCTCATTGTCACATCTTGGGGGCCTAGCCTCAGTATGTGGCTTCTGGGCCACAGGCTTACTGGTGCTGGTTGAAGAGACAAGAAAGGAAACTGATGGCAAACCTGAATAGACTGTGTGCTCTTATTCCTAAGCCATCCCTCCGCACCTACCCCACTTATACCAGGGACTGCTCTTGGGTGGATCTAAATTTTTTTTGGTAATTCTATCTATCTATCTATCTATCTATCTATCTATCTATCTATCTATCTATCTATCTATCTATTATCTATATAACACCTGTCTGTCTACCTATTTATCATGTATGTGTAGGTATGGACATGCTATAGAACATGTGGGGGTCAGAGGGAAATCTGTAGGCATTTGTCTTCTGCTATGTGGGTACCAGAGATTGAGTTCAGTTTATAAGGCTTCACTTTATGGTAAGCGCCTTTCCCAATTGAGTGATCTCATCAGCCCTTGTGTGAGTTTAAAAGTCATCCATCCTGGCAGCCGGGAAGACAGACCCGTGGGAACAGTGCTTACAGTGCAAGCATGAAGACCAGAGATTGGATCCTAGGATCCGTGTTAGGAAGGAAGTGTGGCTGCTTCTGTACCTGTCCCCTCAGTTACACTGCCGTCCACCACTGCAACTCCAGGCTTAGTGAGAAAGCTACCATGAAGGAGTTAAGACAGAGAGTAACCGTGCAGGTAGCTGTCGCATTCCTAGCCTGCAGGCATGCACAGGTGCACACACCTGCACACAGGTGTATATACAGCCACATATTTCAGATGGACACCTCTATCGTGTGGTTCAGGGTGGTACCTGTAGATGAAATTCCACAGCATATGCCCAGACCATCAGTGACCGCCTGACCTCCAATGGCCTGCCTGCCCTCACTCTTTCCTCAACCCCAAAGTATCACTCTACTCTACCGTCCGTAGTCTCACGTCAGACTGCTCTCCCGTCTCCATGCATGGATCTCATGAATAAACCTGTGACACTTGTCACAACAGGGATGACACACGGCGTCACAGGCACAACTGGCAAGACAAGTCCAGTTCAAGGTCAGGAGGAATCTATTTGTGCTTGGGAGCCATCATTTGATAACTGGCAGACACAAGCACACTTAACCTCAGAGTCCTCACTTCCAAGTCTGAGGACTGCTTCCTGAGTGGGCGTTCCTTTCAGTAGGAGACATGAACGAACCCTGTTCTGGCACCTTCCATGTGGAAAGTTTGCCCACACTGGGGTGACCAGTACTATTTTGTGAACATGGGAGAGGGACAGCAGAGCCCCAGCTTTAGGGTTGGGGGAGCCTGGCTGACAGGCAGTACCCCCGCTCCGCAGTTCCTCCTGAGCCTGCTCTGGTGAGGCGAGGGTTCTTTGAAGGACAATGGCAGAGCGTGTTTCTGCAGAGGAGGTGATGGGATGGTCCAGGGGTAACTATAAGAAGGTAGACCTTGGCTGGCAGCCTGGGCAGTGCAGATCAGGGAAGGCATCGATGTGTTTTGGGGACCAATTAGCCAGATGTAGCCTGGGCAGCGTTAGGCTGCTGCTTGTAGCCTGATCTCAGCTCCCTTCCACAGTTCCCAGTCCCTGAAGCTGGGCTTCTTGGAGAGCTGCAATGGGCCAGGCTGCATCTGGACTTGGAAGTTATAGCCCTCTGTTAGTTTAGATGAGGAGCTGGCAGGTTTGTTTGTTGTTTTTTATTTTTTTTCTACAGAGCCAGAGAATGAACAGTTTGAGGCTAGGTCAGTGTGTGGGCAAGGGTTCAACTCAACCATCACAGTGAAGCAGTGTGACTGTGTTCTAATAATACTTTACAAAGACAGGCAGCAGGGCTTGGAGGATGTCTCAGGGGATAACAGCTTACCTTGCATACACAGGGACTTGAGTTTAATTCTGGAACCCAGGCAAAAATGGTAGTACATGCTTGTAATCCCAGAGCTGGGGGAGGGGGAGTGTCAGATCCCTGGGGCTCTCTAGCCAGCTGACTTCCTAACTGGTGAATGGCAGATCAAGGAGCTACCTTGTTTCAAAGGAAATGCATGGTATTGCCAAGAATGAAACCCAAGACCGTTCTCTGGTCTATATACATTGAGTATACACACACATGCACCTTCACAGAGGAGCATACACACAAACTTGCCCCCACACATACATTAACAACACAAACAAAAGAAACAAGGCAGTAGCTGGATTTGGGCCCTGGTCCACAGTTTTAGAGATCTCTGGTTTTGGGTCCCACATCTCTTTGTCTTTTGCCTGTCATAGTAACAACCATTGAGTATGCGCCAGGTGGTAGGCCCGGCCTCTCACCTGTGCCTTCAGAACAGAGTGTTCACACTGCAATCTTTAAGCCAGGCCTGCCTGCCTCCAAGCCTGAGGTGTTACAGCTCGGGATCCTAAGTGGGAGGTGTGCTGCCTCAGAAGGGGCTACCCCTCTGTCCTGGGGAGGGCTCCACACGGAGGGAGTTCTTAGAAGAGCCATCTTCGGGTATCCTCAGGGCTTCCCAGTACAAAAGGCAGGGTGGAAGAACCAAACTGGCTTCAGCCCACCGAGCTGCTCCTCTGTTCTCACAGTCCTGGGGACCAGGCGGGTGACATGTGGCCAGGGAGGGTTCCATCAGAGAGAGTTATTTATCAAGAGGAACCCCCGGGGCTGGCGGCTGGTGCATGCTCAGTGGATAAAGCGCTTGCTATGCAAACCAGGTGACCTGAGTTAGGATCCCTACAGTCCATACAAAGCCAGACAGAGCAATGCACATTTGTGACCTCAGTGTTGTTAAGGTGGGATTCGGAGTAAACACAAGAGAATCCCAGGAAACTTGACCACTAGGTAGTCTGCTGGATGAAGAAGGGAAATAGCACACAGAAACGGGGGGGGGGGGGGGGGGGGGGGGGGGGGGGGGGGGGAGGGGGGGGGGGGGGGGGGGGGGGGGGGGGGGGGGGGGGGGGAAGAGGAGGAGGAGGGAGAGATAGAGGAAGTAGAGGAGGAAGAGGAGGAGGAGATAGAGGAAGTAGAGGAGGAAGAGGAGGAGGAGAAGGAAGAGGTAGAAGAGGAAGGAGAGGAAGGAAGCACCAGCCTGAACAGAGGGAGGGAAGAACGTTAGCTGTCTCCAAGGAAGGAATACACTCTGGTCAATGAAGGCTCCAGGGTGCTCATGAGGGCTCCCAGGGCATCTGTGTTTAAGACACCATCAGCCTCACCCGCCTTTGACTGTGAAGCCCTCAAAGATGCATTTCCCTTCCTTCACCACTGTCTGTATTCTCTGTGGTCAACAAACATCATTTCACTCAAATGCTTAAAAATAGACTGTTTTGAGCCAGCTCTAAAGGATCTGAGATTCTTGAGTAGGAAATGACCCAAGGGTTATTACCAAAGCGGGACACAAACAAACGTACTTAGCTTGTGTGAGGGAACTTTCTTTCAATCTTGTTAACGAAAACTCCTTTTTCTAAACCTTATTTCCAGCACACGTGAGGGCTGGTGTTGTGGAGGGGTTCAAAGACACTCAGGGAGTTTGCGCTGAGTTCAGAGGGGTTCTGTGCTCCATCAGAGGGTACCACATAAAGCACCCACCAACTACATAGAAAGACAGGCACCGTGTCGCTGTTTCTGGAGGCCAGGCAGCTTCTGCACAGTGCAAGGACTTGGCATGCCAGTCCCAGCCCCTTTCCTGTTTGGTATCTTTCCAACTCATCCTGACTTCAGTCATTCTCCAAGTTACAACATCAACCAGCATAGAAGAACTGAAAGCTTGTTTCTTCAAACACAAGGGGATTTGTGCATGTGTGTACATGTGTGGGGGTGTGCATGTACACGTCGGGGTATGTCTTCAGGCCAGAGGTGACCTGAGATGTTGTTCCTCATTTGAGACTGGGTCTCTCCCTGGCCTGGGGCTCTTTTCTCAAGCGTGTGAGGTTAGCTGGCCAACACGCCCCCACGAAACCACTAGTCTCTGCTTTCCCAGCACTGGGATTACAGATGTGTACCACTGTATCACGCTTTTCTAAGGATTAAAGTCAGGTCCTTGTATTGCATAGCAAGCGCTTTCCCTAGTTTTCTGTCTCCTCAGCCTCCACACGCCAAGCTTTGATTCTGATAGGTTAAAACTGTATCACGTGAAGAAGAGATTCAGGATAACCCAGTGTTAGCTAAAGTTGGAACCCGGGTGAGTACACTGCATGGAGTCACTTTTCAAATACCCGGGTTCCTGTGTAGCGATGAACTCAGCCACAGGGAGATGGTAAACAATATGATCCCAAAGCTGAGTCTGTGTGTATTTATCTACATCAACTAAGACGAGATTAGAATCGCCACTGTTGGTGCTGGAAAGATAATGAAACATAGAAACAGCTGCAGTGGAGATTTGAAGCAATACCATCATTATTGGGACTGTGACGTTGGGTGGGGACCTCAGGAGCGACGCCATTCTTTTGAAACTGCAGGGACATGTGACCAGGAGAGCCACTCTGTTAGATGTGCCTGGAGTGGGGGAACCTGTGCCAGCTGTTCCTGTGTGATACAGACCTCCTTGGTTCTCTCATGGTTTTGGAGCTTGACCTCCTGACCAGGCTCCAGCCAACAGTAGCCACGTGCCCCTGTGTCTCCTACAGTCATCACACAGAAAGGACCCGCTGGGTCAGAGACATTGTTCTCAACCTTGGGAGATGGTTCAGTAAGTGAAGTGCTGTTGAAATAGGAGCGGCGGAGCTGCATCCCCAGCACCCCGGCCGCTTGGCTAGCTTATGCCCGGAAATAACAACACACAAATTGTATTCATTCAAAGACTGCTTGGCCCATTTCTATCTAGCCTCCTCTCGGCTAACTCTTGCACCTGGACTAGCCCATTTCTAATAATGTGTGTAAGCACCCCAAGGTGTGCTTACCGCGAAGATTCTAAACTATGTCCATCTTGGGTCGGAGCTTCATCGCGTGTGCCTCAGAGAGCAGAGCTATCTGGAGAGCGGAGCATGGCGTCTCTGCTCCAGAGCAGAGCTGTCGAGTCTACCCGGGAGAGCTGAGCATGGCGTCTCTGCTCCAAAGAGCAGAGCTGTTGGGTCTGACCTCACTTCCTCTTCCTCCCAGAATTCTATTCTGTTTACTCCACCCACCTATGTTCTAACCAATAAAATGGGCCAAGCTAGTTTCTTTATTAGCCAATGACCTTCCTCCATCAAAGTGCTTGCCGCGGAAGTGTGAGGACCTGTGCTTGAATCCCCAGCACACACATAAACTGGGTGTTGCAGCATGTCTGCAAGCCCAGCTCTCCTGCAATGGGAGGAAAGGTCGAGACGGAGGAGGCCCTGGACGCTTGGAGCCCAGCTAGCCTGGCATGCACTGTGAAGACAAACAAGGGACCTTAACAAGGTAAAAGGTGAGGACTGGCACCCGAGACTGTCCTCTGATTTACACATCTGTGCCACTGCATGCTGTCACACACACTTACACATGGCCACACAGCATTGCATGTAGTGGCCCTGGGGTGGAGGTATTCCAGGAACAAGCAGAGGACATTCATCTCTCTAGACAGTAACCCTAGCGGGCAGCTGCCCACCGCTGCCCCCTTAGGGCACAGGGGGTGGACTTATTGACAGGACCCACACATAACTACAAATAGTCACTGTGTATTCTCTGCAGACAGCACTGACATGCTGGTCACAGATGGACAAGCCAAGGTGAGTGCAGGAACAGAGGCACCTGAGTGATGTAAGTCGAAGTAAGGGTTTTGTTTTGTTTTGTTTTGTACTGTGACTGGTGGCACTGGCTTCTTGTCTCAGCTACCTGGCAGGTTGAAATAGAAGACTGTCAAGTTTAAGTCCTGCCTGGGTGAATTGTTGAGACCTTGTCTTAAAATTTAAAAAAGGAAAAAAAGAAGGTTGTGGGTTCAGCAGGTGCCTAACATGCACAGGATCCCAGTGTCACAAGAAAGGAAAGGGCTCAGGAGACAGCCGGGTCTATAAGGTGCCTGCCATCCACACAAACATGAGGTCCTGGTGTTGATCCCTAGAACCCACACAGAAAGCCTGTTGTGCACATGTATAATCCTGGCACCAGAAGGCAGCAGATGGCGCTCTCCAGGGACTGCAGCAAGCTAGTCTAGCCACATCGAGTCTAAGATCAATGGGAGCCGCTATCTTGAAAAATAAAGAGGAAAGGATTGAGGAGAACTGAAATCATCGACCAGAGGCTTCCACAGGCACATGAGTACACACACATGCCTTCATACACGAATCCATAAACACACGTACACCACAGCTCACCCAAAGAAAAGAAGAGAAGATGAAGAAATAAAGGCCTTTCCTTCTGGGGATATGGGAACGACCTTGGGTCTTACTGAAGCCAAGCAGAAGGTCCCAGCATGGCGGCTAACCAAAGAAGCTCTGAGTAAGCGGAGACACATCTGACATCAAGGCTGGAGTGTTGACGATACACGGGGGACATGGGAGATACTGTGTTTTGGATCCCCAGCTGCCGCCATGATAACCTGGACTTACGTTCTATGTAGATGACTTTGTGGTTGAATGGAGGACTGCATGTGGACCCTTAAGCCAGACGGCGTGGGCCCTTGCCACGTGCCACTCTCTGCCTTCCCTTGTGTGCACGGGCTAAGGTCCTGGCCTTGGGCTTTGCCTGTCTCTCACTGTGATGATTAAAATGTGAATGTCCCCCACAGGCTTGTGTGTTTAAAAACTCTTGGTCCCTCATTGGGGGCACTGTTTTAAGTTTGGAAAAGACTGCCTAAGGTTTATAAATCCCACTGAGGGACTGCCTTGAGGTTTACAGCCTGCCCCACTTCCTGTTTGTGCTCTGCTTCCTGACTATAGTAACAGCATGAAGCCTCCATGCCTTCCCCACCGTGACTATAGTAACAGCATGAAGCCTCCATGCCTTCCCCACCGTGAGGGACTAATTCACCTTGAACTGTGAGCCCAGTAAGACCTTCCTCCCTTAAGTGACTTCTTGTCAGGTATAATCATAGTTCCAGGAAAAGTAACTAACACCCTAAATGACACACCAAAGGCAAGTGATCCGTGCAACCCCGGGCCAGTGGGTCTCTGCTCGGGGGCCACAAACCCTTTGGGGGGGGGGGTCACACATTAGATATCCTGCATAGAAGATACTTACATTATGATTCACAACAGTAGCAAAATTACAGTTATAAGGTAGCAATGAGATGATTTTATGGTTGGAGGTCACTGCAACATGAGGAACTAACTGTATTAAAGGGTCCCAGCATTAGGAAGATTGGGAATCACTGCCCTAGACTGTCCATCAGGATTCCCAGCTAGTCCTTTCTGTTCATCTTCTCGTGCCACTGTCTCCCCTGAAGAGAACCCTCTTAGACCATCTTCCATCCACTGACCTACAGTTCTTCAGCGAACACCATTGCTTCTGGGATAATGAACCACAAATCTCAAACTTTTGAATGAAGATAACCCAATAAAAAAAAACGACATCTTGAACTTTGCAGGAAAATGGATGGAGCTAGAAAACATTATTTTGAGTGAGGTAACCCGGACACAGAAAGACAATTATCACATGTACTCACTCATAGGTAGTTTTTAAACATAAAGCAAAGAAAACCAGCCTAAAAAATCATAATCCCAGAGAACTTAGACAACAATGAGGACACTAAGAGAGACTTACATAGATCTAATCTACATGGGAAGTAGAAAGTAGAAAAAGACAAGATCTCCTGAGTAAACTGGGAGCATGGGGACCTTGGGGGAGGGTTGAAGAGGAGGGGAGAGGCAGGGAGGGGAGCAGAGAAAAATGTAGACCTCAATAAAAATCAATAAAAAATACAAAAAAGAAAAAAAAAGAAAGAAAAAGAAACCAGTGGAGGGGCTGGCAAGATGGCTCCGTAGGTAAAAGTACTTGTAGCCCTAGCCTAGTGAGGAAAGTTTAGATCACTGGAATCAACAAAAAGACAGATGTGGTGGCTCACATCTGTAATCTTGGCACTCTCACAGTGAAACAAGAGGCAGAGTGGCAGCTGCCCCGGAGGCTTCTGGACCTGCTAGTCTGGAAGACAAGGAGCAGCAGAAATAAGAGAGCCCGTGCCTCAGTGTGTGACTGGACAGAAGTGACTCTTCAGAGTTGTCCCCTGACCCCCACACGGTGTCCCCTGACCTCCACACTGTGTCCCGTGACTGCCACACGGTGTTCCCCGACCTCCACACGGTGTTCCCCGACCTCCACACGGTGTCCCCTGACCTCCACACGGTGTCCCCTGACCTCCACAGGTGTCCCCTGACCTCCACACGGTGTCCCCTGACCTCCACACGGTGTCCCCTGACCTCCACATGGTGTCCCCGACCTCCACNCCCCTGACCTCCACACGGTGTCCCCTGACCGCCACACGGTGTCCCCTGACCTCCACACGGTGTCCCCTGACCTCCACACGGTGTCCCCTGACCGCCACACGGTGTCCCCTGACCTCCACACGGTGTCCCCTGACCTCCACACGGTGTCCCCTGACCGCCACACGGTGTCCCCTGACCTCCACACGGTGTCCCCTGACCTCCACACGGTGTCCCCTGACCTCCACACGGTGTCCCCTGACCTCCACATGTGTGTTGTAACATGTTCCCTCTCCAGTAAAATCTACAATGAAGCTGAAAGAGAATGAGATAGAGACAGAGGTAGGAATACAGACAGGTAGACAGACAGACAGATAGTTAAGTGGGGTATGGCAGCCCAGCTTTTGGGCCACAGGGTGCCTACTATTGGGCCCCAATTCTTTGATCTTGGGGATCTTTTCTTTCCGACAAATATTACAGATAGTATTTTCTAGCTGTAAAGATAACCGCACTCTTTGTCTTTAACGGATCATTCTCTTCCTTCTGATTTTAGTGACCTTCAGGCAGTACTGTGAATTTGAATTCCGGGTTCTAGGGGCGGGTGGAGCTGGCTGAAGCCCTCCTACACACTCTCAATGTAGTGGGTTAGGAGACAGGAAAAGAGAAGGAGGGGACAGGCAGGCTGCCTGCGAAGTCCCCGTCACCTCGCTGGTTTCAGTGCCATTGCACGCAAAGGGAGATAAAAATACCTCCCCTGAGGCTGCTCGGGGTGACAGGAGATAACTCAGGCTGAACACACACTGCTCGGGGTGACAGGAGATATAACTCAGGCTGCACACAGGCGCTGTCTCCTCTCTGCTTTGAGTCATGGAACCAGTTACGGTTAGAGGAGGAGGAGGGGTCAAGAGAGGAACAGAGTGGATGAAAAGTGAAAACTAAAAGAGATTATGAAACTGACGGGGAAAACAAGGGCACGCATAGCTGACATTAATTTTCCTAAAATGACAGGTTCTGCAGAAATGGAAGGAGAGTCGTTCAGAGGACATACCAGCCCCAGGGCAGGAGCCAATAAAGCAAGGGCCTGGCTTTCCTCATAGGAGCCCTCAGGGACCTGGTGTGTGGACAAGAGGAGGGGAGGGAGAGGAGAGAAGGGGGAGAGGGGGGGAAAAAGAGGAGGGAAAGGAGGAAAGGGGAGGAGGGGGAGGGGTAGAGGAGGTGTCATTTCTCAGGAAGAAGACGAGGAGGAGGAAGATGTATTCTTCACAAAGAGGCAGAGTGGCCATTCCCAAAGGGAGGCGAAGGAAGAAAGGGAGAAGGAAGAAGAAGAGGGGGAAAGGGGAGGAGCGAGGGAGGGAGAGGAAGAGGCCTGCCTCTGGAGAGAGGGAAGCCAAAGTCTGAGCCACAGCTGTGGACTTCTCAGAGGGTAACACAGAGGAACAGAGAAATGCTGCTTGAGAAGACACTCAAGGGCAGAGGTTCTCGAGGTCTGGAGCAGGGAGGAACCTTTGCTGTGCGCAGGCTAGGAGACACCCTAAAAATTAGATGGCAGGTTAAGAGGCAGAGCCAACAGTTGCTCACAGTCTATTCGGGGGGGGGGGGGGCACTGAGAGGCAGGGTGATGCATAGGATTTATGACAGCCTCCAGAGGAATGATGCTTCCTCCTCACAGAGCTGACTGACAAAAACACGAAGGGGCATGCTGGGAGGCTGCTCTCTGTGCCATGCTGTGGGAGGAGGGGGACACTGGGGGAAGGCTGCTCTCCTGGCTCAGAGGGAGCACTGTGCCACTCCATGGGAGGAGGGGGACACTGGTGGGAAGGGCTGCTCTCCTGGTTCAGAGGAAACATTGTGCCATGCCGTGGGAGGAGGGGGACACTACGGGGAAGCTCTGCAGAACTTGACAGTTTTTGCTCTTTCCTTGGAGGCAGGATGTCAGTAAACGGCCATACGGAAGGGTGGTGTGGAGTGTGGGGGGCGAGGAGGCTCTCATTCAGAGCGATCATGAACCTGCCCTGGCATCATTCTGTGCGAAACTGTTTGTGTGTGACTGTGTACAGGAACACACTTGCACACATCCATGTGGCAGTCACAAATTAGCTTTAAGCATTGTCCACGGGTGTCTTTTGAGACAGGGTTTCCCACTGATCAACTATCCAGAAGGCTAGGCTAGGTGGCCAGTGACTCCCAGGAGAGGTATGCCTGGTTCTAGCTCCCCAATTTCAGCCACCATGTGTTACTTTTCTTTTCTTTCTTCCTTCCTCCCTTTTTTCTTTCTTTCTTTTTTTTTTTTTTGGCATGAATTCTGGGGAATCAAACTTATGTCTCATGTTTTCAGGACAAGCATTTTAACTGATGGTTTATCACCAATCCTAGGGGCCATTTTATCTGTCAGGAGATACTTGGTACTCAGAATATACCCTGTATATAGAGATAATCATTATCCCCTTACAAAGATCAAGATTAGCTATGAAATGTCAGGACTCAGTGCAACACGACAATGTGGACCACTTGTTATACACGAAGAAAACAGAGAGAGTAGAGCAGGAAGTACATTGTCCTCGACGTTCAGGTCCTATGGCACTGCCAGGGTTACATAAAGAGGCCAGCAACTTGCCTAAGTTCATTGCTGGTTCACACCAGGTCCAGATTCCAATCCCACTGCTAACTTCCTCATCACTAACACACTGATGAAATCTATTCGGGCTACACAGTATTTTTTAAAATGACTGAAGAGAATTTGAGAGATGGCCCAGCAGGCAAGGAGCTTGATCTCAGTTTGACAGTCTCAACCCATGTAGAGAAGAGAGAAACAGGACGAGATGGCAGGTGCTTGTGGCTCCAGCTCTAGAGAGGCAGAGTTAGGAGGATTCCCAGGGCTCCCTAGTCAGAGAGCCTGGACTCATTGGCTCTAGGTCAATGAGAAGTCTTGTGGCAAAAAACAAGATGGAGACCAACAGACAACCTATTGGGTAAAGGCATTTGAACCTGGACCCTCACAGGATTCACACAGTGGAAGGAGAGAACTGGTTCCCCCAAATGGTCTTCTAACCTACACACACACACACACACACACACACACACACACACACACACACATACAAGGTAGGGGTGGACAAGAATGATGGCACCCAAGGAACGACACTTGAGGTTGCTCTTTGGCCTCCACACACATACACAACACACTATACCTACATGAACTTTCAACCCCTCACACTCATGCAGCCTCAGCTGCTGAAGAGGAATCAGAATCTGAAGCCTCTAGCCCTGAGAAGCATCGCAAGCCTCTCTACCGAGGGAGGATCCCTGGCAAGTGAACTCGCTGCTCAGTGGACACTGAAGCTGCAGACGCGGGGCCCAGATGAAGGGCAGACAGGCACGGCTGCTCTACCGGGTCTGCTGTGGGTAGCCATCCTATCTTCCCACATGACAGACTCTAGTGCCCGTTTGCTACTGCTGACATGTGATGGTTCTCCAGGCTAGAGTTCCAGGTGGAGCCGGGCTTGCAGGTCAGCTGGAGGAGTGGGCCCTCGGGAACATGCACCGCACATGAAGGAGAAACGTGGGAATTTAGGTGATGGCTCTCTGTGAAAGGTGCCTGTCAGCAAAGTATAGAGGTGGCCAGCTAATGAGCGTGTGCCGGGGTGGAAGGGGATACCTGGGCAGTGCTGCCGGCCGAGGGCACCACAGGAGACCTGAAATAGAAATTCCTTCTCTTAGCCCTGAAAAGGAGTCAGAGAAGGAGTGTGTGATTTAATACAGAGGGAGAGGAGCAGAGATTGGACTGCACACAAGTATCAGCAAACGGTGTCAGTGAGGGGCTAGGAAGATGGCTCCAGCGTGTCAAGCATCCCCAGAATGTATGCAAAAGTCCTAAACATCAGGAGCAGTGGTGTAGGCGTCTGCAAATCTACTGAGGCTAGTGAAGTGAAGACCAACATCCCACACTGTCCTCTGACTTCAACATATGCACCACGGTATGCATGCATATTACTGCACGTATACACACTCTGACCTCTAAATACACACCACAGTATGCATGCATATTACTGCACATGTACACACTCTGACCTGTACATACGCACCACGGTATGCATGCATATGTACTGCACATGTACACACTCTGACCTGTACATACGCACCACGGTATGCATGCATATGTACTGCACGTGTACACACTCTGACCTGTACATACACATCACGGTATGCATGCATATGTACTGCATTAGACACACACACGGACGGAGGGGAGCGAGAGGGGAAGAGAGAAGGAGAGGGACGGAGAGCGAGGTGAATGAGAGGTAATAGAGGTGAGGGTGTGGAGCATCAAGGCGAGAGAAAGAACAAGGACCTCAGGGTTAGGTCAAAGGAACAGCAAGTCCTTTCCCAAGCTGGGGGCTTCCTGTGGCAGGGAAGCAGCTGTGCACAGGGCTCTCTAGCAGCTGGCACGAGGCCTTGTCCAATCTCCACCTACCTCCAGATGGAATCCAGAGCCTTGGGTTGGGCTCTAGCCAGCAGGCGGGAAAGAGGCCATTGTCTGTTACTACAGGGGCCAGAGGGTTGTACAAAAAACATTGTTTTAGAAGAATGTATAAAAATTAAAATTTATAAACCTGAGGGCAGTGGCCAGCACTCCCCCAGAAGGTCAGATGATATAAGGATCTAAAGGAAGCACCAGGCCAAGCTGAGAGGTGGCAGGGGAGGAGGAGATAAGAATGCCATTCAGCTGTGCTCTTAGCATGCCGTGTGTTTGGGGCCCTCTACTTGCTTCAAGGTCTCCTTTACTGGCCTTTTAGCATACATCAATTTAGCATTGGCCTGGGAGCTATAGGGGTGACTTCTCAAGGACATTTCTCTATAATCACCACCTGTTTCTGAATGGCTCACTTAACAATTCATCATGGCAGGCCCTAAGGAGGAGACAGGGGTTTGGGGAAGGGTGTGGGCCCAGAGTCACTGAGGAGGTCAAATTCTTTTTTTTATTTTTAAAGATTTATTTATTTATTATATATACAACATTCTGCCTCCATGTATGCCCGCACACCAGAAAAGGGCACCAGATCTCATTACAGATGGTTGTGAGCCATCATATGGTTGCTGGGAATTGAACTCACGACCTCTGGAAGAGCAGTCAGTGCTCTTAACCACTGAGCCATCTCTCCAGCCCAGATTCTTGAGAGGGGGCAGATGCAGGACCCACCGGGACTGCCAAGTAGCCTCGTTGTAGGTTTGTTTAGTGGATGACTTTCCAAGCCTGTTTTGTTTTGTTTTTAATGACTTGGGCTACATAAACAAGCCCTTGACAGACACGCAGATGCATTCAGGGGAGGGTAGCTAGACATCTAGGAGCTGGATACAGGTCAGAAGGGTGAAGGTGGAAAGGCAGGCAGAATTGGCAGACACATGAGGGCCATCAGGGAAGGCTGCAGCAATAGTGGGGCAGGTCTGACCACAGGAACGGAGAGACAGTGTTAGTAGGTGGTCACGGATCATGGCAGGAACCCAGGCCTGGCTGAGGAGTTGTGGCATGCCTGGTGGCTGTCACACAGGGCTCTGGGTTGGTTAACCAGGTACAGTCCTTGCAGTGAGCAGAATCCCTTGCCTTGCACACGCTCACTGCCAGCAGGCCACTGACTCCACAGGTGGACCTCGGCTGCCTATGTCTGACAGCCTCCATTACCAGCCTGGCTTAGTACTTAGCAAGTTGGAAGCCTGAACCAGGCAGGCCTCCCTGATCCTCCATTGTTCCCTTTGTCAAATACCAAGCATGCTGGGGTGATCCAGGCAAGGTCCACACCAAGGCTTGGCATAAAAGCACTAATAATACTGTTACACTGTCAAAAGCAAGAAATAACAGCCTTGCCACCTGCTGCTGGAGACTGAGTGAGGGTACCCACATCTGCAAGTCAGTTTGCTTTCTCCTAAACCAGCACTGCTAGGCACGGCTCCAGGTGACTTCTGTCCCCCAAGCCGTTACTGTGAGGCTGATTGTTAAACCCACCAACCGGAGAGAGAGCTGAGGCCCTGAGATACTGGGATTCCCCCGAAGCCGGTAAACGCCCAGGCCTGACACCACACAAGGACAGATAGACGAATGGATGGACTAGGCTCTGGCAGGCACTCCCCGCCAAAGTAATAGCGTATCTTATCAGTCATAAAACATGCTTAGAGTCTCTTGTAATTAGAGAGGCATACTCCAAAGTGACCACATTTCCTACCCATCAATTCAGCTGAGATGGTGAGAGTGAGCAAGTCTGGGGGTGATTTTCTGTCCTCATAATGGTCACGAGCATTAGAAACTGGAGAGGTAGTTCAGTCCATAAACTACACAAGGGAGAGCCCACGTTTGATCACCAGGACCCATGGAAAAACGCTGGGTGTAGTGGTACGTATTTGTAACCCTAGTGCTGGGGAAGCAGAGATAGGGAGGTAAAACTCACGGACAATCAGCCTAGCCTATTCAGTGAGCTCCAGGACAGCAAGAGACCCTGTCAAAACATAAGGTGGTAAGGACCTGAGAAATGACATCTGAGGTTGCACACGGATCTGTATGCATGACAGCACAGATAGGTGCACACTCAACACTCATGCACACGGACAAACATGTACATATGCACACGCACACACGTGTGCATCCCCATACACACAACTGGCACGATCTTCTGGAGGACAGTGTCTGAGAATTTAAGAATATTCTAAACACACAAAATATTTGTCTCATGGATTAAATCCCGGAATAGGACACTTTATTCTGAGCTCCTACAGTCACATATAGGTAAAACTCCACATACAAAGATGGCTCTGTCACCCACAGATAAATCCATTCGGTTTTCTTAACCTCTCCCCACTCACTGTGAAAACAGTTACCTACTTCCACTACACACACACACACACACACACACACACACACACACACACAGTGCCTCTTACTCCACAAGCCCTCTGCTTCCCAGAGTGTTTTGCAAGTCTCTAACTTGCAAACTTGCCCAACTGAGGGTACCCTGGGAAAGGTCCAGCTGCTTACTTGTGCCAGCCCCACAAGACTCCCAATGTCCCCAGCATCTAGAGGGATTGCACAAGGGTTGAGAGATATAATTTCATTTGGCACCTCTGGCTATCCTCTCTGCCTCTGCCAGCGACAGCAAATTCTATATAAAGCTGCCAAACCTGGCATCTCTATGCTAAGCAGTGACCCTTTTCATCCAAGGGCAAGGCACCAGACCGCCCTGCATAACGTGTTGGTAATGGTGACAACCAGGCCTACAAGAAGCCTAAACCCTGCTGGATCTAGGCAGACCCGACACGGAAGTCAGTTCTCTCTGCTCCGACCTCAGGCACTGAGTAGCTACAGCTTCATCATGGAGACAGAATGCAGACACATCCTGTCTGAGTTAGCAGCAAGAAATAGGGCTCCCATAGCAGGGACCCTGCCACAGATCCAATGGGGGACAGTAACCGGGAGGACTATCTGAGCAAAGGCAACCCCATCAGCCCTGGAAGAGAGGTGTTTGCAGCTGTTGGCCAAGCAAGGTCTGAAACTGAACACACGTGCTCGTGCAACCACAAACGAGAACCTGGGTCAGCCACAGACTGAAACAAACGCGTGTGAACCTGGATGCTAGGCAGCCTCAACTCTCAAGCATTTGCATGCATCTCATTCTTACAATCCAATGAGAAACGCTCCATGAGGCTTTCTCACTTTGTGGATGCCGAAACCGGAGCTGAGACATCACAGTTCCATTACAGGCAACATGCAGGATAGCATGTGCTGGTGACAGAGGCGGGCACACAGTCACAGACCACACACCACCAATAGAAGGTACCTATCCAAGCCACACAAGACAGGGGCCCCGAGGGGCCTCCATCGCCAACATTTATAGGACTTAACAAAGAGTGGCGGCAGACCAGGGGTGTAGTTCAGTTGGTAGCATACTGGCTTAGCATGCACGGAGAACAAAGTTCCCCCTTTAGTATGGCATAAACTCCTGTGATCACAATGCTTGAGAGGTGAAGGCGGGAGGATCAGAAGTTTAAAGACATCTTTGACTACATGGCCTGGTCCAATTTACAAACTAGCCTGGATTACATAAAACCCTGCCTCAAAAATATAAATAAATAAAGTGAAAAAGGCCTCTGCTATCCCTTATTGTCTTATTATTGTGCTAGAGAACGCCATGTAATTCCTCTGAAGTAAGGGGTAAAACAGATAAACAGTTGTGTTCTTTTAAAAACAACATTTTAGGTTGCAAGAGCCCCAAAGCAGAGGAGGGCAGGCGCGGAGAGGCCCATCAGTGTTTCCGACATCCGGAGATTCTCACTGACTGCTCTTGTCACCAAGAAGTTAAAGCCTTTAAAAAGACGGCCGTTTTTGTTTGTTTGTTGTTTCGTAATCCCAAAGAGTCTAGGAGAGGGGATCTCGCAAAGTTTTGTGCCTGTCCCTGGGCCAGGAAGAACTGTTGGAGGTTTTTGGAATTTTCTCGGAGTTGGCCCGGGTTCTCTGGTGCGAACTTGACCGGACCGCGGCGACTTGCCTTGGGGTGGGGGTGAGGAGTTCGCTTGGGGGTGGAGTGTGTGGTGGGTGCCTGGTAAAGGCTCGGCCTCTCCCTCCCTCGGGTCCCGGACCCTTCCCAAACCCCACACAAAGAAACAGCGCGCCACGGCGGGACTGGTGGCCTCTTTGGGCTGGGGGCCAGCCACCATGCCAGCGGGCCCGGCCTGCGGCTCCTGGACTCGGACCCCGCGCGCTCGGTGCGGTGCTTCCCGGGTCAGGCGGGGATCCGGGGCAGTCCCGCTACTCACCGTGGTGCGGGGGAGGCGGCGTGCTCTCGGGGCTGCTCATCGCCACGCGGCGGGGGAGACACGCGGTGGGCGCACTGCGGCGGCGGGGGTCCCCAGCTCCTGGACCCTGCCTCTCGGTTGTAGCCGGGACTCCCACTCCGCGCGCGCGGCGAGCAGAAGGGAGGGGCTCCGCCCCAAGATAGGCACACTTCAACTTTTTTTCTACAACTTGGCCATGAGGTTCCCACCCATTTTTTTTTTAAACACACACCCGCCCACTTCCGAACGTTTTCTTCTGCGCTCTAACTTTCTGCTCAAAGCTCACAGTTCGAGGTGTTTCTGTTTCCATCTGCCACTATCAGAAAGCTTGGGGTTAGACAGCCCTCCCTCACTCCCCTCTCCCGCTCCCACCCCCGTGTGAGCACTGGAAAAGTCCCACGTGAGACCCAGTGGCCTGGCTGGGCACTATCCAAATAGGGGCAGACAAGCGTTTCAAGCCGTGGCTTGGATGCTTGGTTCTGTGCAACCGGAACCAACCTAAACATTTCTTCCTTTTTAAAACGATTCCTCTTAATTAACATTAATCGTTGTATATATATTTTCAGGGCTGGGCACGATATTTCAGGGCGTACATAGGCTGTGTACTGATGCGGTCAATTAGCATTTCTAACTCTTTGCCAATCTTTTACTTTTGGAGGTATCCAGCTCAGTGTGTGTGTGTGTGTGTGTGTGTGTGTGTGTGTGTGTGTGTGTACCACTTACCCAGTCTTGCTCTAGTTTCCTGCCTGTCACTGGTCACTAATAATTGCTACTTTGAGATGACACTGTAGATTCCACAAGACAGGTAAAGCGTGTGCTTGACGCTCTGTGTCTGGCTTAGTTTCCGCCACCCTTTCTGTGAAGGGTGGAAGGCCTTCGGTGTCACCTGACGGTGTCACCAGCTTGTATCATTATCTAAGTAGCTGTCACCTTGCAAGCATGAGGAGGACCAGAGTTCAGTTCCAGTGTCTTAGTTACCTTTCTTGTTGCCGTGATGAAATAAGGTTTATTCTGGTTTGCAGTTTGAAGGTACAGTTTATCATTTCAGGAAAGGCATGGCAGAGGGAGCTTGAGGCATCTACATGGGGAAGCAGAATGGAGGCGGCAGGGGATGCTAATACTCAGCTCACAGGTGGTAGCCTAATCAATTAAACAACAACAAAGCCAGTGGAGCACACTTGTCAACCCAGCACTGGAGGAGTGGAGGCAGGTAAATTCCTCGAGTTGGCTGGCCAGCTAGCCTAGGTTGCTTGGTGAGGTCCAGGTTATTGGGACACCCTGTCTTGAAAACCGAGGTAGATGGTATCTAAGGACCAGCAGCTGAGGCTGACCTCTGACCCCCACACGCTGCCCCATGTGACCTGAAGTCCCTTTATCCCACGTCTTTCCGTAATTCGTCACCCCACATGTGGTATGGCTGCATCAGGGTTAGAAGGATGTTTCAGACTTTTGATGTGCTCAGAGCCGTTGCTGTAGCCATTCAAGTTCCAAGTCAAGATGACCAGCGGTGGCCTTGGCGCCTCTTCCCAATATTAAGCCCTAAATTTCAGTCTGGTGTTAATTCCGAGATGAGAAACCATTGTAGCTGCATCTGTCTCTGTCCCTGTAGCGGTGATACAACATCCCGACAAGTGCAACTTAAGGAGGGAAGGCACCGTCATTCCTGGGAAAGCCTCGGTGGCTGGAGGAAGCACCAGGCCCCCTGGGGAACTGGATCAACAACCTGGAAGCCGTGAGTCATGATGCTGGTGCTAAGGTCACTTTCTCCGTTTCCTGCCACTCGGGACCTCTGCTCGCAGGGTGGTGCTGCCTAGGGTGGATCTTCCACACCTCTGATTAACCTAACCTAGGTACTCTATCGCAGGCATGCTCAGAAGCCCAACTCCTGGTGACTGATTGTATCAAGCTGGTGATTGACACTAACCACCCTACAGGAGAACTCATCAATAATAATGCTATGCTAGATCCCAACAAAATAATACTCTCAAAGTGACAGCCGGGACGGTGGCATGATGTTGATCCTTAAACCTTACATCCGACTAAGGGATAACTTGGCTAGGACAGGTCTTCTCCTGCCTCATTTCTGGAGATTTGAGATAGACATGCTGGCTTCTCACACAGAGCAAGCTGTTACAGGCCAGGATACAGTAAAGTTGAAGAGTGTCGAGGGGGTAGAACCCCATGGTGGTACAGGCCACTGTGGCCAGGCCTGAAGACAGTGCAGGGCTTTAAATTCGGTACCAGAGGCTGGACGATTAGAAGACTGGTCAACTCCTAGGAGGAAGTCAAAAGAACACTGCAGAGATGAGCTGGGTCACTATGAGGTAGGACATGCCTGAGAACCGTAATGATGTCTTCATTGCTTTTCTACAATAAGAAAAAGTGAAGAAAGAAAAGAAGCAAATAGCCAGAAAGGTGTGAAAGGAGCTGGAGATACTGCTTGGTGGTTGAAAGCTGAAATCGTGCGTGTGGATCCCAGGGCCCACAGAAGCCTGGCACAATTCTGAATGCACTCATGACTTCAGCTGTAACCTAGGCACAGGGTGTTAGGAGTGTAGACCTAAACGACTTCCCTCCCTGACTCCCTGCCTTCCTCCCTCCCTGCCTCCCTGCCTCCCTCCCTCCCTGCCTCCCTGCCTCCCTCCCTCCCTGCCTCCCTCCCTGCCTCCCTGCCTCCCTCCCTCCCTCCCTCTCTTCCTCCCTGTGTGTGGATGGAGAGCAGAGGTCAACCCTGAGTGTCTTCTCCAGTCACTTGTGAAACAGGGTTTCTCAGCGAATCTCACTGAACCTGGAGATTGCTGATTTGATTAGACTAATTGACTGTAAGCCCCAGTGATCCTCTCGTCTCTGGTTCCCCAGAGTTGGATCACAGTCTGTGGCCCTGCACCCAGCTCTCATGTGGGTGCTGGGTGCTAAACTCAGGCCCTCATGCTTGCATGGCAAGGCAAACACTTTACTGACCAAACCATCGCCCCAGCCCCAGGAGAGGCTTTCTGAAGGGGATTTCCGCTATTGTTATTTTTGGAAGCAGGGGATTGGCTGGGCAGAAATCCTAAGTTTCAACCTTGTTTTGATTAATGAGTTCATTAGGGTAATTCCAGTTCAGAGATGTTGCCGTAACTACAGCCGAGGCAAACAGAATTTATTAGATACTACCAGACTGTCTTCCAACATGTATCAGTTTCTGTTGTCGTGAGACAGGCATGGGGTCCACAGTGTTTTATCTTCCAAATATTTGGTACTGTGGTTCTTTTTTTTTTTTCTTTGGTTCTTTTACATTTTCTGACTATGTTGGGTATTGGTCTTAACTTGGCACAAACTGATACCTGTCAGGTAGCATGGCCGATGAGGTGAATGAAGTACTTGAGATCAAAATGGGCTCCTGGGCTATTAGACGGACTGAGGAATTTGGGCTTTGGTATTTTGGTGGCTAGTTTAGTTGCCAGTTTGATAGAACCAAGAATCAACTGGGAAGCAGGTGTCAGCGCGGAATTCTCTTGATCGTGTTGCCTTGTGCACGTGTCTGTAGGGAATTATCTTGTTTACCTAACTGGCACAGGGAGCATCATTTCCTGGCTCGGGGACCTGAACTGAGCAAGAGCAGAGAAGTCTAGCTTAGTACCAGGCATGCGTACATTCACCCTCCCTCTGCTCCTGGAGGTGATATGACTTGTTTCTCCGCATCTCTGCCTTGGCTTCCCTACAGTGATGAACTCCAACTGTAATCCAAGTGTAAGTTGATCTTTCTCAGGTTGTTTTAATCACGGGACAGAAATGAAATCAGGACAGGAATGGACTCACGTGCTAATACCCGGTTTGTTTTTCTCTCTTCTGTATGCAGTTTTTTTTCTCTTTTTTGGAATGTGTCACATAGAACGTGGCTTGGAAGCTGAAGGTACTCGATAAGTGGGGGCTTATTATTATCTTTATTTTTGCTTGGTGGTTTTACTCATTGATGGAAAAAAAAAACCCACCAAGTCAGAGTAATCTGGCAGAGTTCTGGGGAGCAGTGAGTGTCAGGCCTAATGGAGAGTTCCCTGCTGGATGAACCCCCGGGGTGGTTTGTTATATCATCTACCAAATATGTACTCTTCCTGTCCTCAGCATGAGTCTGCAGCCAGCCAGTGCTGCCAGAGAGCTGCTGTGTTTGGAGGAATATTAGAGGCTCTCCCTACTGCTGCATCTAGCTGAAGCCTGGAATGTTCTCATGGGGTGGAGGGGATCTTGGTCGTCTGCTTCAGCCCTTCGCAGGGTGCAGAGGTCACTGTGCACTGTGGTGGTCAGTTTCCCTAGCCTACACCGTTCTGACTTGTATATCGCTCGCTCATCAGGACCTGCTGGAAATGACACTCTGGGACATATCACAATTTTATTGTCTACAGCAACAGTAGAAACTGCTGACTATGAAGTGGAATTTCTTTTCTGGTAAGAGTGGATCTGACTGTGGACAGATGCTTAGACGCTCATCCCTGTGATGAGTTTTTCTCTGAAGAAGACAGTGTTTGTTTTCTCTGAAGCATGGGACAATCAATACAAAAGCTGCTTCTACTCTGAAGGAAGACAATGACACTGAAAGGAAAAAAGACTGGATGAGAACCATAGTTTTCTGGCTACTGGTACACCTGAAGTGTGAAGACCAGACTAGAGTCTTGAAGGATGGAGGCAAGCTGGGTGTGAATATAGAAATATTTACGAAACAGTAAACTATAGATGACATTCTTTGTACATATAAGGAGAAGGTTTATACGAGCTGTGAAGAATTCCGTTCTTTTTCCTCCTGCCCGCGTATTCACTCATCTGTCCATACAATTATCCTCCCATCATTTATCCGACAGTTATTCATGGGCAACCCAGGGTACTCATGGGGACAAAGGAGGAATAATATAGAGTTGCCTTGAACACGAACAGAGTCAGCACTGGAGATAGTGACTTCTCAGAAAAGAGAGATTGTCTTGCTGATGCTAACTGAAGAGGGACTATCCACTCTAGCGTGGACTGTATAATTCCATGCTTGGGATCATAGAATACACAAAAGGAGATGGCTAAGCACCAGCCTTCATCTTTTCTGCTTCTGGCTGTGGATGCAATGTGACCAGGCACTGTGCCCTCCTGCGGCCATGCCTTCCTTGCCATGATGGGCTGTACCCCCTGAAGTATAAGCCGAAATAAGCCCTTAAATTGTTTTTGTTTGGTATTTTGTTGCAGCAACAACAGGATATACCAAGACACCAATCCTCTGAACTATGTCTGCTCTATACTCAATTGTTTTTACATTTCAAGAAAAAAAAAAGCAGAAAACAGTCTCTACTGATGGGCATCTGAGGCAACAGCACATTGTCCCGTAGCCTAGTCCTCTTCTGGCTTTTTCTGCCTTTCTTAACTGAAGTCCACAGTGGACTATGTCTACTATCCCTGTGTCACTGTAAGAATTGACGAGGTAACTCATACAAACTGTGAAGAATGATGTCTGGCAAATAGTGGCATCTCAACCATGTTTTCAGTAGCAGGACATCTTCATGTACTTCTGTGGGGACTTCAGAAAGACAATTAAACACGGAATTGCTAGGCGAAGGGTAGAACTCTCAGACAACTGGTAATTTTTATTTTGTACTTTTCTAGCATATGGAGTTTCCAATTTGAGGGACTAGGAAGATGGTTCAGTGGGTAAAAAATTTATTCATACAGTGTGAGGACTTGTGTTCACATTCTCAGAGCCCACAAAGAGCCAGATGCAGAAGCGAGTGCATACACAATCCATGGGCTTCTGTGGCGAGAAGGAAGGCTTCGTGAGACACCTCGTGAGCTTGTGGGCCAGTTAACCTGGTGTGCTGGACTTGTCTTAGAGGAGGTAGAAAGTGAAGCTCAATGCCTGAGCTTGTCCTCTGACCTCTATATATGTGTTATGGTATGCATGTGCCTGCATACACGCAAGCATGCATAGGATACATACATCGCATGTGCATACATAAAGTATAAAAAATTATGACAGACACAGCATTAAGAAAATTGGCTTGACATTATAGAGAATTATTAAGGCAGGCTATTTTGAGGGGCTCAGTTCTGCAGAAGGAACTGATGACAGGGAGAGCTGACACCGACATGGTTTTTCTGCTGAGGCTTTTGCTTGTGGACACTCACAGCTGGGGGGTCTGAAAAGAGTTAACGGCATTCTTTAAAGGCTGAAGAGAAAAAGGAATTCAGGACCCATGGGGGAGGGAGCTCTGGTAAGACTCCAGCTTGTGTGTGGGTGTTCAGAGCTGTTAGTGTGCATTAGTGTGCTGTGTGGGCTCTCTGACTTAGTGTGCGGTGTGTGTGCTCTGACATGTTAGCGTGCATTAGTGCACTGTGTGCTCTAACATGTTAGTGTGCATTAGTGCGCTGTGTGCTCTGACATGTTAGTGTGCATTAGTGCACTGTGTGCTCTGACATGTTAGTGTGCATTAGTGCGCTGTGTGCGCTCTGACATGTTAGTGTGCACTAGTGCGCTGTGTGTGCTCTGACATGTTAGTGTGCATTAGTGCGCTGTGTGTGCTCTGACATGTTAGTGTGCATTAGTGCGCTGTGTGCACTCTGACATGTTAGTGTGCATTAGTGTGCTGTGTGCACTCTGACATGTTAGTGTGCATTAGTGAACTGTGTACACTCTGACATGTTAGTGTGCATTAGTATGAGGTGTGTACTCTCTGACATTATAGTGTGCCCACCTCTGTTTTGAGATAAGGCCTTTCACTGACCTGAAACGCATCAAGTAGGGTAGACAGACCAATGAGCAAGCAGTAGGGCTCTGTCTGTCCCACCTCCCGGGAGCTGGCATTCCATAAGTGTATCACCACAGCTGGCCTTTTAAGATGTATGTTCTGGCCATCAACCTGAGGTCCTTCTGCTTGCAAAGCAAGCACTTTACTGACTAAACCATGCCCCAGCCTAAATGCATTGTTCTTAGCCAAGTCTTGTTTACTTAGAGGTAAATGGTAAGGGAAGGTGAACCATCAACTGTGTCATGAAGTTCTTTAGGCTTTGGTGAATACAGTGTCGTGTAGCTTTGATTACAGTAAACAATAGTCTCGCTGCCGTGGGCCTGCCATTTTTCACCTGCTCTTCCGTCTCTCCGGAGCTGTTGGCAGCCTCTCATTTTTCTCCCATCCTTTGGCTTTCTGTGACTGAGACAGTCTTACTGAAAGGCCAAGGATGACCTGAGCTTTTCACACAGCCCAAGCTGTCTCCAAGCTCCCTATTCTTTTTCTGTCAACCACCCCATGCTGGGGTTGCAGTATTGTACCATCATGCCTGCCTGGCTGATTGCTGAGTTTTAGGACAATGGCTGATCTACTTTAGCAAATAATTGAACCCAAAAGAGAATTATGAAGACCTCTGACTCATAGGTAATTTGGGTAGGAATGGTGGGCAATCTCAAAACATCCTAGGACTGTCAGCATCTGAAGTGGGATACATCCCTGTGAGACACTGCCGTAGGATCTGTACTCGCCAGGAAGTAGCAGAATCAAGCTGAATTGGGCACAGCTAGCTGTAGCATGCAGGAACTTGGAGAGTTACCTGGGTTGGGCTTAAAATCCATGTTTCTGGTCAGTGTTTCTGTGTTGAATGTGAATATATAGAAAATATCCTTTTAGCTCTCTTCCCTAACAGTCTTCCAAAATCTATCTTTATTTTATTTATGAACCGATGTGTATGTACATGGCCCATGGGGGTCAAAAGAAAGCATCAGAGCTCCTGGAGCTGGAGTTGTAGATGGTTGTTATTTGTCCTGTGGGCACTGGGCACTGCAAGAGCAGCCAGTGCTTTTAACCTCCAAGACATCTTTTTATCCCCAATGCTACCAAATTTCTGATCTCTCTAATTTTCCTTATTCTGAATAGCTTTAAAAACTTCTCTTGTTTTTCTGTGATACCTTCCTTTAGCCTTTGTTTATGGAGAGATATCCTTTGCTCCTTTGCATTTGTACGGATTTGTACGGTCGTCTGATCAGATGGATGCTTCTCTTCAGCTGGTTCAGCAGCTTGACCTCACACCCTCTTGATGGTTTCCCTCCTAGAGAGAAGCCTGATGTCACCCTCATCCTTGTTCCTCTGCAGACAAAGTGTCTCTCCTGCGCTTTCTTTCGAGAGGTTCTGAACTGGTCAGAACCCCACCTACTCTGTCTAGAGCCTGAGACAGGGGGATTCCAAGGTCTGGGTCATTTGGGTTACAAGGGGGGCGGGGTTTAAGGGCAGTTCAAGACATTTAGCAAAACCTACCTCAAAATAAAAAGTAAAGAGGACTGGGGATGTAGCTCAGTGATGCAGATTACCTGCTTAGCACGTCTGAGATCTCAGATTCCCAGTAGCTTATCTTGGCCTCATGTTCTGTGGTTTGGCTATTACAGACCTTTATCTGTGTGCAATGTATCTATCCTTGGTGTTCTCTCTCTTTACTAGACCAATGGCTTGGTGCCAGTCCATAATTATGAAAATTTCTCAGGCATTATTATTTCACATGACCCCGCTATTCCTTTCTGAAGAATATTTTATCCTTGAGGACTACACTGTATTTTCATTAATATCATTCCTAAGTATTTAATTATGTTTTGACAAAGGCTAAATTTTCTTCTTTTCTAATTGCTCATTGCTAATCACAGAAAGCCAAATTATTTCTTGGTGTGCCCTCGTAGCTTGCAAAGAGCCCCGCTCAATTTTTTTAATTAGATATGGAAATTCAGTATAATTTTGATTCTGTGGTTTTAATACAATTTTCTTATTTTTTGACTTTTTAAATAAGTTCATGTGTGTGAATGTGTAAGTATGTGTGAGTAAGTGTGTGTGTTTTCCATATAGCAGTGTATATGCATGCATGTGGAGGTCAGAGGGCAACCTGGATGTTACTCTCAGGAATGTCATCCACCTCCTTTGAGACAGCCTTTCATTGACTTGGAGCTTGTCAAATAGGCCAGCTGGTTAGCAAATCTCAGGGACCCACCTGTCTCCCCCTCCACTGCTAAGATTACAGTACCATTATGCCTGACTTGTCCAAAACTGGGGCCTTGTGCTTCTAATTACAGTATTTACTGCCTGAGCCAGTCTTATTAGGGTTTCCTATGTAAGTCATTATATTTGCAAATGTCTGTCGAGTATTTTAATTTTAATCAAATGTTTTCTAAACCATTTCATAATAAAACAAGTGAAGATGTTAGTCCATCTGAAAGCCCCCCTGTAGCCTGTCGAGACTGTTCCACGTTATCTGCATTACTTGCATGAGTCTGCCCCTGAAACAGTATGGTGAGGTATCCTGTGAATGGTGCCCTTCAGAGCAAATGTGTGGACAGCAGTGAACCCGCTACTAACAGAGGAGGAGCTCCTTGGTGTCTGCAGTGCCTTGGGAATCTTGGAAAAGTCTGCCTTGTCTGTCTATCAGGTTTGTCCTTTGACGGTCTCCATTTGATGTTAACATGGATACAGCAAAGTTATCCTGGTGACAGCCAGGTATTTGGCTGGCTGAAACAGGAAGTATTGATGTATTGTGGGTTCAAAGCCTTCCTCAGCTACAGAACCATTAAATAGCTACCCTGGGAAACTTACACACACACACACACACACACACTAGTGCACAAGCATATGTAACAATAATCAAAGAAAAAGAGGCCATCAGTTTCACAGGGAGTGGGGGGTGTCATGGAAAGAGAGGGGAAGGGGAAATGATGTAATTTTATTTTAATTAAAAATATACATTTAAAAAACATCAAGAATCAAGATGTAAATATTAGGGTAAATCATTCTGCCCCCTCTTCTGCAGGCTGGGGAGGATCATGATGGTGGTGACGGTGATGATGGTATAGATGTCGCATTTGTAGCTGAGCATTCTGTTGACCCTTCATCTCCACGTTTGGTCAGTGGTGAGTTTCTGCACTAACCACCATCCGCTGCCTGAGGAACTTCCCTGATGAGTCTGAGAGTTGTCCTACTCTATGAGTATGGAGACACAGCTTTCAAGGACAGCTTGATACTCTGTCCACTTAGCAGAAAAGTTGGAGTAGGTTCCCCGCTGGACCCCAGAAATTTATTTCTATAGTTGTGCAGATCATGAAGCAGCACAAGGGTTTGTTCTGGTCTACAGTTCAAGGAGGTTGTTCCATCATGATGTAGAAGACACGGCAGCAGAAACAGGAGGCAGGCCGTTCATATTGCAAAGACATTCAGGGAGCAAGAGGAAGCAGGAAGTGGGGCCAGGCTGTGAAGCCTCAATGCCTGCCCACAGGGATTCACTTCCTTCAGTGAGGCTGGATCTCCCAGAGGTTCCACTGCCTTCCCAAGCAGCGCCACCGACTGAGTGCCGTCACATGAGCCTGTGGGGACATTTCTCCTTCACACCGCAGAGCCGTCTCTGCGTCAGTACACATTATTGTATTAAAATTCAACAACAGACTTGAAAGTCGGAGTTCACAACTTTGCCGTTTTAAAAGATTTTTTTTTCTATTCTAAGTATTTTATGTTTCTATGTAAATGTTAGGGTCAGCTTGTCAATGTCTTCAGCACAGCCTACCCAAGTCCTCATTGAGACTGCAGCAGATCTACAAGAATATTTAGAGTGTTGGCATCTCAGGATCTGACCTTGTCTTTAATGCCCACGTCATACCACGCTCCTTATTTAACTCTTCATTAATATCCATCATGAATGTTGTATTTCTTTGTCTAGACTTCTTAGCATTCTCCCCACTAAATTCATTTTTAAGCAATATGTGTCTTTATATAGTCAAAAATAATATAGTTTGAAATTTGATATTTTTGTCACAGAAGAGAGCTAAATCAGAGAAGTAATCTATAACTTGGAGAATAATCTCAAATATGTAATTAATTATAGCAATGAGATATAATGTAGGGTCATTAAGAAGCCTGTCTGGGCCAGGCAGTGGTGGTGCACACCTTTTCTCGCAGCGCTCGGGAGGCAGAGGCAGGCGGATCTCTGTGAGCTCGAGTTTGAGGCCAGCCTGGTCTACAGAGCTAGTTCCAGGACAGCCAGGGATACACAGAGAAACCCTGTCTCAAAAGAAGAAAAGAAAAGAAAAGAAAAGAAAAGAAAAGAAAAGAAAAGAAAAGAAAAGAAAGAAAGAAAGAAAGAAAGAAAGAAAGAAAGATTTGTCTGGTACATACCCTTGGATTTACAGGACAGGGGTGAGGAGTGAAGGAAAAGCCAGACCCCATACTCACAAAACAGAACTGTGTGACACTGACCGACTGTCCCCTCTCCCCCACAACACCCTGCAGATCCACTCATGAAGCCTGTGATGGTGAGAAGAGTGATTGTCAGCTTGACAGGATCCAGACTCCCCTAAGGGACAAGCCTCTGGGCATGTCTGTGATGTGACTACATCTTTAAGTTCCTGTTGCCATGACTTCCCAACAATGATGAACGGTGGCCTGGAGTCCTGAGCTGAAATAAACCAGCTCTTCCTTAAGTGGCTTCTGTCAGCAGCAGGGAATGGGACAGGGTTCTGGGCTGAATAAAAGGGGAAAGGGAGCAGAGCATCAGCATTTATCTCTCTGATTCTTGACTGTGATGGCCACGTGGCCAGCTCCTCGTTGCCATGCATTTCCTGCCACAATGGATGGACTGCATTCTTAAACTGTGAGCCAAAACAATCCCTTCCTTCCTTAAGCTGTTATTTTTTTTCTTTTCAGGTATTTTACCATGGTCACAAGAAAAGTAGTTGATTCAAAGCACTAACCGATGCAGTTGCCTTTGGAGGAAGTGCGAAAGGTTGGAAGAGGTCGCTTCATCAGGGATGGTCCTAGGTGTGTGGGTGATAGTTGTATATAAAGAAGAGAGATGAAGTTATACCTTTTTTTGTTATATAAGGACAATACAAGGAAGCAGCTGCTGTCTGTAAGCCAAGGGAAGAGGTTTCATTGGAAGCTGAACATGCCAACTCTCTGACCCTGGATACCCAGCTTCCAGAACAGAGAAACAAGCCACCCACTTGACAACCTTTTGGTATGACATCCAGACATGATTAGAACACACAGTGACATTTTCATTGTGACTTTCAGGTCAAGCCCGTTTCCCTCCCCATGTGACTGCATTCCCATATACGGAAAAGGCTGGATAAGCTCCAGTCCTGGCTGCTGTTCCCTCCGGTGTGAACATCATCAGCTATACAGCAAACACCAGCTCTAATACCCCCAGGAGGTGTTGAGTGTGTAAGCAGCACACTTTCGCCTTCTTTAAAATATAAAAAATGCTCTTACCCCCCCCCCCGTGTGCACATGTGTGTGTTTATGTGTGTGTGTGGTATGCACATGCGTGTTCAAGGGTGTACAGATTCACATATGTGTATGTGCACGTGCAGGCCAGAGGGCAAACTTGGCTGCTGTTTCTCAGATGCCATTCACCTGTTTTTGAGACAGGGTCTCCTACTTGCCTGGAAATTGCCAATTTGGTTAGACTGTCTGGCTAATAAATTCCAGGGACACAGTTATTTCTTCTAGGATTATGAAAGCTCACTGCATCTATGACTTTTCCTTTAATATAGACATACAAACAAACAAACAAAAAATCTGTGGCTTCTGTGGCTGGGAATGAGAGCTTTGTACATGTAGGAGGCTAATCAAATATCACACAACATAAAGGCAATACATATTGTTGACAGAAAGGTAGAAATATGGCTTATATTTTTACACTGATTCTTATCATACCTACTTTATAAATTGATTTATTTAAATTTTGGTGAATTTTTAGGCTTCCTTTTGTAAAACTTTCTTTTTAAAAATTGAAAGTTTTTTTTTTTTAGTAAAAATTTTCTCTCAGGGGCTGGAGAGATGGCTCAGAGGTTAAGAGCATTGCCTGCTCTTCCAAAGGCCTTGAGTTCAATTCCCAGAAACCACATGATGGCTCACAACCATCTGTAATAGGGTCTGGTGCCCTCTTCTGGCCTGTAGGAATACATGTAGACAAAATATTGTATAAATAATAAATAAATAAATATTTTTTTAAAAAACTTATTGGCTAGCTCTTACATATTGATCTAACCCATTTTTAATATTCTGTGTAGCACCACGAGCTGGCTTACCAGGAAAGATCTTAACCTGCATCTGTCTGGAGTGGGAGAATCATGGCGACCACCTGACTCAGCTTCTTTCTCCCAGCATTCTGTTCTGTCTACTCCGCCTACCTAATTTTCTATCCTATCAGGGCCAAGGCAGTTTCTTTATTAATTAACCAATGAAAGCAACAGATAGACAAATGACCTTAACCAATAGACAGATGACCCTTCTCCATCAAATATTGTATACATAATAAATAAATATTTTAAAAAATTTTCTCTCATACATTACATCTCTATCACAGTTTCCCCACCCTCCACTTCTTCCACTCCCTTACACCACTTCCCATCTCCTCCAGATGCATTCCTTGCCCCCCCCCCCAAAAAAAAAACAGAAAGCAGGCTTCCTAGGAATATTCACTGAACATGGCATAATAAGTTCCAATAAAACTAGGCACAAACCCTTATATCAAGGCTATCGAGAAAACGTAGTAGGAAGAAAAGGGTCTCAAGTTCAGCAAAAGAGACACATACACCCCACTCCCACTGTCAGAAGTCCCAGAAGAATACCAAGCTACACAACCATATGCAGAGGACACAGCTCAGACCCAAACAGGGCCCACGATTGTTGCTTCGGTCTCTAAGTCACTATGAGTCCTGCTTAATTGGTTCTGTGTTCTCTTGGTGTCCTTGACCACTCTGGCTCCTGCAATCCATCCTCTCCCTCTTCTGCAAGGTTCCTCTGGCTCCACCTAGTGTCTGGCTGTGGGTCTCTGTATCTGCTCCCATTGGTTTATGGACACTGCTCCTCTGATGACAGATGGGCTAAGAAACAATCTATGAGTTATAGCAAAATATCATTAGGAATCATTTCATTGACATTTTTTAAATCAATCTTGTTTGGTTCTATCCTGGGTCTCTGGTTTATCCTCTTCTGGTTCCTGACCATCAGGCAGTGTCAGGCCTGGGCTCCTTCCTGTGGCATGGGCCTCAAGCTGGACTAGTCATTGGTTGGCCACTCCCACAAGTTCTGTGTCACCATTACTCAAGCACATCTTGCAGACAGGACAGATTGTAAGTCAAAGGATGTGTGGCTAGGTTGATGTCCTGGTCACACTGCTAGGAGCCTAGTTATAGAGATGGCCAAATTTGGCTCCATATGCCCCATTACTCCTCTTTGCTAGGGTCATTCTCATAGATTCCAGAGATGCAGGGCTGGTTCAACATACAAAATCTATCAATGTAATCCATCATATAAATAAACTGAAAGAAAAAAACCATATGATCATTTCATTAGATTCTGAAAAGGCATTTGACAAAATCCAACATCCCTTCATGATAAAGGTCTTGGAGATATCAGGGATATATAATATAACAAAAGCAATATATAGAAAGCTGACAGCCAACATCAAATTAAATGGAGAGAAATTCAAAGCAATTCCACTAAAATCAGGAACAAAACAAGGCTGTCCACTCTCTCCATATCTCTTCAACATAGTTCTTGAAGTTTTAGCAATAGCAATAAGACAACATAAGGGGATCAAGGGGATTCAAATTGGAAAGGAAGCAGTCAAACTTTCATTATTTGCAGATGATATGACAGTGTATATAAGTGACCCCAAAACTTTACCAGAGAACTCCTACAGCTGATAAATATCTTCAGTGATGTGGCAGGATACAAGATCAACTCAAAAAAAATCAGTAGTCCTCCTATACTCAAATGATGAAGAAGCTGAGAGGGAAATCAGAGAAGCATCGCCTTTCACAATAGCCACAAATAACATAAAATATCATGGGGTAACACTAACCAAAGAAGTGAAAGACATATTTGACAAGGACCTGCTAAGTCTTTGAAGGAAGAAATTGAAGAAGATACGAGAAAATGGAAAGATCTCCCATGCTCTTGGACAGGTAGGATCAACATAGTAAAAATGGCAACCCTACCAAAAGCATTCCATAGATTCAATGCAATCTCCATCAAAATCCCAACACAACTATTTACAGACCTTGAAAAAAACAATAATCAACTTCATATGGAAAAACAAGAAACCCAGGATAGCCAAAACAATCCTGCCAATAAAAGAACTTTATTGTTACAAGAGTGAAAATAAAAGGATCCCTTTCCGGGAAATGCCCCTGGAGAAAATCGACAGACTGCATGGATCCAGTTACGGATCATTTATTTCACTGGTGTGTGTGTCTTACCTTGTTTTCAGTATCCCATTGTCTTCTTTAATATGATTTTCTTTAATCTGATTTTCCATTAAGTCATATTAATGAGCCAGATATCGAGAGTCCTCCACATTGGTTTTACTTTTATCAACTGTTTTCAGCTACCACAATCATATTCTCTTTCTGCATATGTTTTATAATGTAGTTTTATTTCTAAACAACCTGTTGGAATCTTATCAGAATTCAGTTGTGTTTATAGTTGATGTGAGAGTAATCAAGAATATTTATTCCAACTCACCAATAGAAATATCTGATTGTTTAATTATAACTGATTCATTCTGTAGTTTTTACATAAAGTTCTTGAATGATGTTGTTAGATTTTTACCTATTTCATATTTTGAAAGAGCTCTAAATAACAGTAAATGTTTTTTGATGATACACAGAAATGCAAATGAATTTTGTGTATTTAACTTTTAAACTAGAAGTCTCTCTAAATCCACCCATTGTTCACTTGTTTCAGGGAAAACTTTCCATTTTCGTAAGAAATAATGAATAAAGGGAATTTTATTTCTTCATTGATTTTCTTTCATCATTTATGTTTCTTGCTCTCCAATGCTGAGCAGGATATTGGTTAGGATGTAGAAGGAGCTTTAAGAAGAAATAGCGCCACCTCCATCACCCGTGATGCTCACAGGAAGTAGTACCATCAAGAAAGCAGCTGTAGCAAAACGAGCAGTCAAGGCACACCGGACAGTGCCTTTAATACCCAGACTGAGACCAAAGATGACCCTAACAATTGAAAATAAAACCTTTAAATGCCTGATAAACAGTGGGGCTTATCGCACGGTCATCAAAAAAGAGGAGACCCCCCACTCTTGGCAGCTAGTTCGGGGGCCACCTCTACTTGGTGTGGGTGGACAGTCTACATCATAGAAGATGACCAGCTGGCTGCCTTGGACTGATTCTGATGGCAATCGAGGGGAGGTGCGCCCCCTGGTGGTCTCTGGCCTAACTGCCAGCCTCCTTAGCCAAAACAACCTCCCGGAGGCCGAGGCTTATTATCACTACTGACCATAAGGCCTTTTACACTAAAGAATATGAGCTACAAGTTAAACAGGGACGAGCTGCCCATCCTAATGACAGAGATGAGAAATTCAGACAGGATTTTTTTTTCCAGGTTTACCCCCAATCCCACTGCTTGCTCCCCGGTGCCAAAAATCCAATGGGTACCTAGAAACCCCGTTTGGGTTGAGCAGTGGCCTCTACCTTCTTTTAAACAATAGTGGTTATTGGGGGCATGTCCGGCCATCTATGATAAAAATGTTTGCAGGGAGTGTCCCACCCCAGAGGATTGCTTTTCTGCCTCTCCCCCAGAGAAAACCCAAAAGACATCAGAGCCATCCTGGCCCTAAATAAGGTGCTGTTTTTCCGGCTGGTGGCGGGCCCCACTCAGCTGGCGACATGGGTGGTGGCGACGATGTGGTGGGCACCGGATGGGTGAGGAAATAGCCTCCCGAGAAGTTGAGGTGCTATGCCTGGAAAAACGCTGGTTTATACTGCAGAGCGACCAGATGAGTGACCACCCGGACCTACTGGAATACTACAAGAATGAACACTCCAAGAAACCCCTGCGGATCATCCGTCTGAACTGTGAGCAGATGGCTTCAGGCCTGACTTTTCACCATGAAAGAGGTGCAGGATAGTTTGTGTTTGACATGAAGACCAGTGAGCGCACTTTCCACCTGGTGGCCGAGACAGAGGCGGCCATGAATAAGTGGCTCCCCAGCATCTGCCAGATCTGCGGCTTCATGAGCACAGACTCCCTTAGAAACCTTTCTTCAGCCAGTCATGGTCCCTGCTCTTCTCTGGCTTGGTTCAGCAGCTCCAGTCAGCACCTGCTCAGAGAAAGGAAGTCCTCTGCCCCTTCCTACCTCAGCCTGCCTTGTTCGCCAGTGCCCCTCAGGAGTATTTCCACCCACACCAATTGCATCAGCCCAAGGACAGAAAATGCGAGGAGTGCTGGCTTCTCTCAGGGCGCCTGACAGAAGAGTGATCCAGCCATACAAAAAATTGCCCAGGGCAATAGACACTATCAACAGAGCCAGTGGTCAAGTCCGTGGCTTCTACAGCCTTCCCAAGCCAAGCCGACACAATACCAAATTCAAAGACAGTACTTATGACCTCCTCCACAGTGTGGCTTCACACAGCCACACCAAGGGCAGCCTCGCAGGGTCTGAGACAGATGAGGATGTGTATACCCTCAGGACATCCAGCAAGACCGTGTTGGGAGTTTGGAGACCTCCTAGTGGATAATATGGATGTTCCAACCACTCCTCTCTCAGCCTACCAGATTCCTAGAATAGTCACACTGGAGAAAAACCTCAATGCCATGACAGTGGCCACTCCTGGAGACTCAGCCATAGCTCCCCCACCCTGGTCCCCCAAGCCAAGTCAGTCAAAAACACCTTGGTGGGGCAGCCCTCAGTAAAGACCTCCAATCAGCAAAAATAGCAAATTCGTAGCTGCTACCATCTCCAGGCATAATACCCTTCACACAAGAGCCGACTCTACCGAGCTTCTTCCTGTGAGAACTATGAGTACCCAACACAAAGTGAACACAGTGCTGGTTGGTGCCGAATCTCCAGGGAAGACTATCGTGGGCCAATCAGACAGTACCAGCTCTGATGACAATTATGTGCTCATAAACCCAGGTTCTTCTGCCCTGTTATCTATGGAACAAGCAAGGGACATTCCCATGAGCCCAGAGCCCCATCACCTTGACCAATCCACTGCCCTTCCTGTTCACAGAGGTCCCAGCCAAGGAAGTGAGATTCAGCCACCTGAGTCCATCGCAACCTCAAGCCTGACCGGAAAGCACAGCCAACGCCTCTTGACCTGAGACACAATGTAGTCATTGATGAGTTCCCCTTCAAGTCACCTATCACGGTGTCTTGATACTGCTGTCCCATCTCCATACAAAGCATCACCAGCACAGACTTGGGAGCTGCATCTTCCGTTCCCAGCGGCACCAATAGCCGGGCTCCGAAGAAGAGCACTGGCAATGTAGATTACCTAGCCATGGACTGTGATGGACCAGCTCAGCAGGGGCACTGGGACCAATGGGACAGGGTCTCAGCAATAGGTGGACAGGAGTTGGTGAATGACAAACAGACACAGGACTCAAAGGAATTGCATCTGAATGCATCTTTACTAGGTATGAGACTCATCCTTTATACAGAAAAAACTGCTTAACAGCTATATTATTTTTTTCATGTGATACAGATTATTTTTAGAATCATTATATCAGATACATGAGAATAGAATTTCATCAGACAGATGTCCCCAGTGTGAATCTGTGGTTGCTCATGTTAGACATAGTTTGGCATTAGTTACGAAATAAATCTTTATCTAGGCTATGAGTTCATGACATTTTGAGTTCATGGCAAGTGGTTGTGGTTAGTAGGCACACAGTCTACAGTCTTTTTAAATAATTTCTGCAATCTATGCTGAAGAACTTCTTTTCTTCTCCTTCTCCGTATCTCTAACTCTTTTCAAACCTTGCCCCAAACCAATCTCAAGACATTATCTCTCTCTTCTATCCTTATCCCATCTTTGCTGAATCTGTCTTAATTGCTTAATTAACTTTGCCTTTTGTTCTTCATTTACTAAGCACTGGATTAAACCTGGAAACCCTTTTGCCTTAAATGTTAACCCATCTTCATTAGCATCATATCCTCCTGTATATGGCAATGTCTCATCAATAGACTCTGGAAACTTAAGCATACTCTCTTCCCTTCCAGAAGAGACCAGACTGTATTCCTTAGAACATAACAGGTAATGCCAAAAGTGCAAGGGCTCCAACGCAGGAAGCACAGCACACACACCTTCTCTGCAGGCACTCTTCCTTAAAGTTTGTGCCACAGCCTACTTGAGAGATCATGCAGACTCCGCAGGAGGTGGCGTGACACTGGACCTTCAGCTGGGCTCCCCGAGTCCTCATCACAAGTCATCCACATCATCTGTCACATTGGATAAGAAGACAGACAATGTCCAAGTGGACAAAGAGAAGACGCAAGCCCTGCAGAATGCCATGCAGGAGTGGACAGATGTGAGGCAGTCCTCAGAGCCTTCCAAGGTGTGATGGGGGGGCACCAAGCTCAAGGGCCATGAGGAAGCTGCTCAGAGCTGGCTCCTTGTCACCTCCTTCTCCATCCCTTCCAAAAAAGGTGGGGGATCCTTCCGCTTTGGACCCATTTGTCTGCTGCTTGGACTCAGAGAAAGGGCTAAGGCTCTGAGCTAGGCTCATGTTTCATGTCTGCTCACACACTCTACCCTCTACCTCAGGGCTGCTTCTCCATCCCTTGAGGATGCTAACCAGGGTGTGCAGTGTCCTAGTCCTGCAGTCCATTGCATCGTCATCTCCCACTGGGTGGTCAGCTGGTGCGCGGACTGCGAGGTCTCTGGGAAACAGCATCCCACTGCAGCCAGTGCACCACAAGAAGCGGGTGGACAGCAGGCTGTGCACGGGGTGCTTTCATCCCCAAGATGAGACTCAGTGCCCTCTACACCTACTAGGCTCCTGTTGGTGTTGTTCGGGTGTGTAATCTATGCAATAAACAATCCTCAGCTGCATTAAACTAAGAAAAGATAAGAGCTAGACATTATTGGTGGATGCCTGTGATCTTTCCTATAGAGCCCCCTTTCCACTTTCACCTGTCTTTGCCCCCTTTTCTTCCCACTGTGTGGTTTCCCACATGGGAGCCCACACATCATGAACAGCAAGTCGGTAGCCTGATGGACGTGGTTTGGAACCGTGATTTTGTTAGTGCGTAGATGAGCGACATATGTGTAGTGTGTACACTGACTATTCTGGTCTTAGTTTTACCTCTGTGCCCCAGGGTAGTCTCATCAAGCTTGCGATATGAGACACTACACGAGAAAGGGACCAGCAGAGAGTCTCCGGTGCATGTGGTAGTTTCAAAAAGGGAGAAGTGAGACCATCTAATCTGCTGTGTATTAAATAACTGGGGGGGGGTAGCAGTTCACTTACTTGTTTGCACATTAATGTACGCAAGTGTCATAGGTATTCAGCAGGGTTGCTGGTCATTCGTGCCATCGTTGAGATGAACAGAACAACTGCCTCCTTATCCACAGCCTGCCTCTTTCCCTTGAGCATCCTTGGCTTGGTGGAGAGAATCGAAAATTAGTCTTGGCTGATTATATTTTCCTGCTTCTGTGAAAGAAGCAGTAATCTACATGGATGTCTGTTTGATTGAAGTTTTTGGTCTCCAACTGTACTCCGTCAGACTATTGATAAATTCCTTCCTTCCCTGAGGTGGGGGTTCTGTGTGGAGTGAGCTTAGTGTGCCCCCGTGTGCTCAGACTAACCCTAACTCATGGCATTCTTCCTCGTTTAGCTTCTCAAGAATTAGGATTACAGATCTAGACCACCATACCTGGATTCCTTGGGGCTCTTGTACTGCTATGTATGTGCTAACTGTCCCTTTGTCCCTTTGGTCACTGACTTGGCTGTTGGCATTTGCAGTTACTCAGCTGGGTCATGGAACTTTGCATCATAGGATGCTCAGGGTGGGTAATCACCTATTCTGGGTTCACACTCGGCACCCACAGTGTGTGTCATCGTTGAGGACGAGTAGGGCCCCTTGGTAATATATTAGTTACTTTCCTCACCATTATGACGCTATCCCTGAAAATCACGGCATAAGGAAGGAAGTGTGTGCTTGGCCCCACAGCGTGGGAGTATAGCTCATCATGGGGGAGGGGCAAGGTGACAGAAGCATGAGGCAGCTGGCCACATTACATCAGCGTTTGGGAAGCGGGGAGCGATGACTGATGATGGCCAGCAAGCACACTTGGTCCTTCTCGTTCAGTCCAGGACCCCAGTTCATAGATTTGGTGCCACAGACATTTAACGTGAGTCTTCTACCTCAGTTAACCCAACCTATAGACTCACAGATATTCCCAGAGGCCTCTGTCCTTGGAGATTCCAAACCCTGTCCAGTTGCCAATCAATCATAACTATCACACTTCAGCTTGATAGCCAGCTGATCACCAGCCTCTGAGGTAATTCTGGTGTGACTAGGGATAAGGAACTAGAGAACAGGAAGATTCCTTTGGGATCTTTATTTATTTGGGCGGGAATTAAAGAATATTTGGAAATTAATATATTTCTAAAAAGTTTATTGAGAGAAGTCAGAAAAAAAAACTCCATTCAGCCAAAGGGACTCCTTTTACCCAATGGAGTCATGTAAAAATTTTATACTTTTTGGATTGAAAGAAGCCTGTACATCCCTTTTGATCCGCACTTGAATGTCATGTGCCAAAGGGTCTGGTGTTAAGAAAAGATGTACCCAATAGATGAATGGATGACATATTTCCACCATAAGTGTAGCAGAAAATACATACTGTTCATCTGGTTTTTAAAATATGGAGCTGTAATTTTTGTGGTTGTCAAATACATCTTGAGTAGCCTGTAATTTCTTAGTAGGATCAGAGGAGATTCCTCTGCCTGAGAAATGAGAAGTTGTTCTTCTGGTCTTCACAAGAGTCTTGTTTGGGGATCAGGGGGATTGATCTGCAGTCCATTACTCATCAGTGCTTGACAGGGAATAGCACTAACAGTAATCCATGAGAGAAGTAAGTTTTGTCACTTGCTTCTTTGCTCAAGTGGTGTTGAGAGCTGTGTGGACACGGCGTACTGAAAGCACACATCCACACAAGCCGTATGTCTACATGAAGAAGGAATTTAGATGTGTTTGTCCGGGCCTTCGCAGACCGCTTGCACTCACATTGCAGGGACAGAAGAGGTCTGAAGTTTTTCATAGGAACATGCTGAAAGAAAGTGGAGAACAAGGTGCCTTGGTGCAGGGCACTGCGGACGGCACTGGGAGCTAAGGGGATAGTTTGGTCAGTTGGCAAAGAGCTTGCTTTGAAGGCATGAGGACCCAAGTCCTAGAACTCACATTTATTTTATTGATTTTATTGAGCTATACATTTTTCTCTGCTACCCTCCCTACTTCTCCCCTCCCCTTCAACCCTCTCCCATGGTCCTCATGCTCCCAATTTACTCAGGAGAGATTATCTTTTTCTACTTCCCATGAAGATTAGATCCATGTATGTCTCTCTTAGGGTCCTCATTGTTGTCTAGGTTCTCTGGGATTGTGATTTGTGGGCTGGTTTACTTTACTTTATGCCTAAAAGCCACTTATGAATTAGTACATATTATATTTTCCCAGAACTCACATTTTAGAAGTTGGGAGTGGATTCCTTGTGTCCTGTGATGTCTCCCTACAGCCTCAGGCTAAGAGGTAGCTGAGGGCCCTATGAAACCATGAAGGAGCTGAAAAATGCAGTGGATTCCGACTAGACTCACATACCTACCTGCCTTTGAAACCCTGGTCTGAGGGAGAAGACAGGCTCCTTCCTCTCACAGCGACCCTCAAGGAAACACAGTTCCATCTTCCCACGACATTTACTGATGCTAATGAAGCCATATGTTAGAGTTTTCCCCCTGGTGTGTGTGTGTGTGTGTGTGTGTGTGTGTGTGTGTGTGTGTGTAGGGGGTGCAGTTACATGTGTGTCTGTGCATGTGGAAGCTAGAGGACTACCGTGGGTATCATCCTCAGAAACAGTGGCCGCCTCCTTTGAAACAGAGCTCTCATTGGCCTGGAGCTCACCGCTTAGGTTACAGTAGCTCATCAGGAAACGCCAATAATCTGCCCATCTCTGCCTCCCCAGTGCTAGGATTCCAAGCATGTGCAACATGTTGTTCCCGGCTTTTTATGTGGCACCTGGGGATCATAGTCAGGACCTCATCCTTGCAAGGCAAGCCTTAACCAAATGTTGTCTCTTCGGACCATATTGTGAGTGATTTTTATTTGTATGGCTTATTCTGGAAAGAGTTTGGAGGCTTCACCTATTATGTGTGACGAAGCTTGGCTTTTATCCAATCTGACAAATGCCGACTGTAGAAAGATTTGTCTTCAAAACTATGCCACCTGTCACTAATAGCAGCACACAAAACATTGGTAAAAGAAGCAGTCTGATCTGCTCGTTTTGTTTAAAACTTTGTTCTTAATTTTAAAAATGTGTTTTTTAAAAAAGTGTGTGTGTCTGTGTGAGTATGTGTTTGTGTGAGTGTGTGTCTGTGTGAGCGTATGTATCCTTGGAGGTCATAAAAGAGAACTGGAGCCTTGGAAGCTGGAGGTACAGGCAGTTGTGAGCTGCCTGGTGTAGGTTCTCTGGAAGAGCAGTAAGCATTCTTAACTGCTGTGCCATTTCTCCAACCCAGTTTTACAAAATTTCTTTTCTGTTGCTAGGATAAAATATCCAGACTAAAAGTCACTTAAAGAAGAAAGAATTTACTTTTACTGATGGCCAGAAGGATACAGAGGGAAAGGCATGTCAACAGACAAAGCTAGACATGACAGCAGAACAGGAAGTTGGCTAAACTTCACTTTTTCACTTATACACAGAAGAGCAGAGAGAACAGGAAGTGAGACCATAAACTCATAAATCTTTCACCCAGTGACATACTTCCTTCCTCCAGCAAGGTCCCATCTTCTAAAAGTTCAATAAATTCTACCAATACATCCTCCAAATGGGAAACAAGTGTTTAGATACAAGAACCTACAGGGACATTCTCATCCAAACCACAACACCCTGATTATAATTTTTTTAAAAAGAACAATTCAGTCATTCTAACAACCATAGACATTGGGAATTAAAGGCTTTGCTTGATCTGACTACTAACATTATACCACTTTCATATTCAGTTTTTTGTAAAGGCTAAATTTGTGTGTGCATGTGTGCATGCGTGTGTGTGCGCGCGCGCGTGTGTGTGAATTCAAAGGATACATAGATAGCTGTTCCTCACATGCCATCTACCTTATGCTGTGAGACAGAGTCTCCCACTAACCTGGAATGCACCAAGTAGTCTAGGCTGGCCAGTGAGTGTCAGGGCTCAGCTTCGCATTAGTGGGATTATAAGGGCAAACCACCACTCCTGGGTTTTTATTTTTAACATGGGTTCTGAGGATTGAACTTGGGTCCTCATGTTTGCAGGGTAAGCATTTTACTGATGAAGAGTTCACCGAAGCTCCTAAATACTTTTGAAAATAAATGACTTCTTAAGTATCAGCATGCTTAGATTGGCTGTGAAGAGATGTCAATCATAGGATACGATGACAAATCAAAGAGAAGATTCCACTTACACCTAACTCAATGAACCACTGGGATTATTGCTGTGATTTAAAGGAGGAGGAAGTTGTAAAACTCAGGAAGTAAAGGAAACTCACAAGGTCAGGAAGCTCCTGAAACTTATTCGGTTGACAAGTCCCCCTCCCCAGAGTAATAAAATTGTAAACAGCTTCTTGGCATAGGACGCCCCCTTGTAGGCAGGGGACTCTGAGAATGCAGCCTCTGTGAGTCATCCGCCATGCTGGGGTGGGATGCCTACTGTGACCCAGCCAGCTTTGTGTCCTCCTTGCTTCTGTAAGTCATTCTTTACCAATCCTTTAATAGCAGTAAACTCTGGATAATAACGTTTAGGTTTTTTTTTTTAATTTTTAAGGTTTTATTTACTTTTATTTTCTATGTATAGATATTTTGCCTTCATATATGTCTGTGCATGCAGTGCCCATGGAGGTCAGAAGGGGGCATCAGATCCTTTGGAACTGGAATTAGAGGTACCTGTTCACTCTGGGTTCTGGAGACCAAACCTGGGTCTCTGGAAGAGCAACCTGTGTTCTTAACCACAGAGCCATTTCTCCTGCCCTTCATGATCAGTTTCGTCAGTCTGACACAATCTACAGTCACCACTTAGGTTGATGTTGGCTGTCAACTTGGTGTGCTTAACCTTTATTATGTTGAAATATGTCACTTGTATCCCCAGTCTCGGCAGGACTTTCACCATGAAGGGGTATTGGATTTTATCAAAGACCTTTTCCACATCTAATTAGATAACCCTGTGGCTTTGCCTTTCAGTCTGTTTATATGGTTACATTATCTGTTTATATGGTTACATTATCAATTTTTGTATGTTAAACCATCCTTGCATCTCTGGGATGAAACTTACTTGATCATGATAGATAATCTTTTTGATGTGTTATAGGATTTGGTTTGCAAGTTTTTTGTTGAGAATTTTTCATCTATGTTCATAAGGCCAATTGGTGTATAATTCTTTTTCTTTGTTGAGTCTTTGTGTATTTTAAGTATCAAAAAATTGTGATCTCATAAAGAGAATTAGACAATGGCTCTTCTGTTTCTATTTTGTGGCATAATTTGAGGAATATTGTTATTAATTCTTTTTTGAAGGTCTGGTAGGGGTCTGTGCTAAAATCGTCTGACTCCAAGACCTTTATCATGAAGGGGTGTTGGATTTTGTCGAATGCTTTTTCAGCATCTAACGAGATGATCATATGTTTTTTTTTCTTTCAGTTTATTTATATAGTGGATTACATTGATCGATTTTCATATGTTGAACCATCTGTGCATCTCTGAGATGAAGCCTACTTGATCATGATGGATGATTTTTTTAAATGTGTTCTTGGATTTGGCTTGCCAGTATTTTATTGAGAATTTTTGCATCCATGTTCATGAGTGAGATTGGTCTGTAATTCTCTTTCTTGGTTGAGTCTTTGTGTGGTTTTGGTATCAAAGTAATTGTAGCCTCATAAAAAGAGTTTGGCAATGTCCTTTCTGCTCCTATTATGTGGAATACTTTGAGGAGTATAGGTATTAGTTCTTCTTGGAAGTTCTGGTAGAATTCTGCACTTAAACCATCAGGCCCTGGGCCTTTTTTGGTTGGGAGGTTTTTGATGACAGCTTCTATTTTCTTGCAGTTTATATGTCTATTTAAATTGTTCACCTGCTCTTGATTTAATTTTGGTATATGGTATCTATCTAAAAAAATTGTCCATTTATTTTACATTTTCCAGTTTTGTGGAGTACAGGTTTTTGAAGTACAACCTAATGATTCTTTGGATTTCCTCAGTGTCTGTTGTTATGTCCCCCTTTTCATTTCTGATTTGGATGTTCTCTCTCTGCCTTTTGATTAGTTTGTATAAGGGTTTGTCTATCTTGTTGATTTTTTTCCAACAACCAGCTCTTTTTCTCATTGATTCTTTGTATTATTTTCTTTGTTTCTATTTTGTTGATTTCAGCCCTCATTTTGTTTATTTCCTGTCTTCTACTCCTCTTGGGTGCATCTGTTTCTTTGTCTTCTAAAGGTTTGGAGTGTGTTGTTAAGTCACTGATGTGAGCTTTCTCCACTTTCTTTATGAGGGCATTTAGTGCTATGCACTTTCCTCTTAGCCCTGCTTTCATAGTGTCCCATAGGTTGGGGTATGTTGTGCTTTCATTTCTGTTGAATTCTAGGAAGTCTTTAATTTTTTTCTTATTTCGTCCTTGACCCAGGGGTGGTTCAGTAGTTCACTGTTCAATTTCCATGACTTTGTAGGCTTTCTGAGAGTAGCATTGTTGTTAAATTATAAGTTTAAACCATGGTAATTCAATAAGATACAGGGGTTACTCCAATTTTTATTTAATCTGTGAAGCTTTACTTTATATGTGGTCAATTTTAGAGAAGGTTCCATGAGGTGCTGAGAAGAAGGTATGTTCTTTTTTGTTTGGGTGGAATGTTCTACAGATGTCTTGTAAGTCCATTTGAATGTCTGTTAAGTCCATTTGTTTCATCGTATCTGTTAGTTCTCTTATTTCTCTAGTAAGTTTCTGTCTGGTTGACCTGTCCATTGGTGAGAGTGGAGTATTAGAGTTTCCTACTACTAGTGTATAGGGTTTGATGTGCAATTTAAGCTTTAGTAATGTTTCTTTTACATATGTGTGTGCTCTTGTATTTGGGACATAAATGTTCACAACTGAGACTTCATCTTCATGAATTGTTCTTGTTATTAGTATAAAGTGTCCTTCTCCATCTTTTCTGATTGATTTTCATTTGAAATCCATTTTGTCAAATATTAGGATAGCTAAACCCACTTGTTTCTTAGGTCCATTTGATTGGAAAACCTTTACCCAACCCTTTACTCTGAGGTAAGTCTGTCATTGAGGTTGAAGTATGTTCCTTCTATACAGTAGAAGGCTGAATAGTGTTTCATATCCATTCTCTTAGACTGTGTCTTTTTATAGGTGAATTGAGACCATTGATATTAAGAGATATTAATGACCAGTGGTTGTTAATTCTTGTTATTTTTCAGTAGTTGTGTTTGTGTGTTTCCCTTCTTTTGGGTTTGCCGGTTGGAGGTTATCTGTTGCTTGTGCTTTTGTGGGTTTAGTTAGCTTCCTTGGGTTGGAAGTTTTCCTTCTAGTACTTTTTGTAAGGCTTATTTGTAGATATATATTGTTTAAATTAGTTTTTGTCATGGAATATCTTGTTTTCTCCATCAACGGTGATTGTAAGCTTTGCTGGGTACAGTAGTCTGGACTTGCAACTGGGGTCTCTTAATGTCTGCAGCACATCTGCTCAGGACCTCCTGGCTTTCATGGTTTCCATTGAGAAGTTGGGTGTAATTCTGATAAGTCTACCTTTATATGTTACTTGGACTTTTTCCTTTGCAGCTCTTAATATTCTTTCTTTATTCTGTATGTTTTGCATTTTGATTATTATATGGCGAGAGGACTTTTTTTTGACCCCGTCTATTTAGTGTTTACCTTCAGTTTTGAGAGACATAGTGGTTTCTCTGAACTATTATGAAACAACTCTGTTTACCTAATTACCCATTGTACAGTCTTACAAAGCAGGAACCACGTTTGCCTGCGCACTTCATCATTTTGTACCCTGCCTTTTAATTTCATGTGTAATCATCACTTCAGTATGAAATGGATCATGATAATGTCATGGTTATCTTGATGCTACACTAGCACAAGTGCCCAGCAGCGCTGTGAAACCTTTTGGTGTTGTGATAAATGTTTGTACCTATTATTTTGCGGTTCGGACTGGAAAGATGGCTCAGCAGTTAAGAACACTTGCTCTGGCAGGGGACCAGTAGTACTAATGCTGGTGAACTCACAGCCACCTGTATGTAACTCCAGTTCCAGGAATCTTACACCCTCTTCTGGCCTTCTCAGGCACTGCACTAAGAGTCTGTGCAGAGTGGTTGAACTGCATGGGCTTGGCATTTCTCTATGCTTACTGTAGAGAATACTCAATGAATATGAACATCCTGTATAGAAATTAGCTCGGCATTGTCTGTGCCTACCACCTCACGTGCTTGCCCCTTTTGTAGTGGCAGGTACTACAGTCTGGATGTGTGCACATGTGTGAAGATGCACGTTCCATTTCTCCCATGGCATTCCTCAACTCTCCTCTTTCTGTTCCATCTCCATTCTTCTCTGCGCCCTCCTTCCCTCCCATCACATTAATCTTTGTTGTCTTTAACAGGTATCTGAAGCCAATCCTGATGTCAGCAGCTTCTCCAGAAATTACAACGTCTGGTCTCTTTGGTTGTGGCTGCAGTGCAGGCCAGGTTGACAGTCTGTCCAGCCACAGAGCTAAAGAACAGAATGGGTTTGCAATCAGGGCTGAAAACAACGGTGGTAGATTCTTCTTCAGTTTTCCAATGCCAGCAAAGCAAATGATAAGTTTCCTTACCTTTTCACTCACTTCCTTTCCTTTTCCTGCCTACCTTTTCATTGCACAATTTTAGAGAGAGCTTTCTGGGGAGAGGAAGGCGGTCTAAGCTTTTGTTTTATCTTTGAAAGGAGAAGCAGGTACAATTGTGATTTCTCTGTCCTATTGCCCTCTCTGCATCCATTGCACACTTGCTTCTTATGAATAATCTCACTCTCTGCTGAGTGCTTTTCTGGGCTCTGTCTGCACCGGAAGAGAAAGCAGGTGTAAAACTACCCATATGTGAGCCTTACAGACATGGATATGCTACTGTTTGTCACTGGGGGACACCTTGGTTCTCTGACAGAAGTCTTGGTCTTGACTCTTGGAAAGAGGCAAAATCCTGCTTATAGCTGGGCTTCTGCCGGATGACAGGGATGGATTTGGATGGATCTCTCAACACAGGGTTGTTATTGGAGTTTTTAGGTAAGGCGAGTACTTTCAACTCTCCCCAGGTCTTAGCAGTGTGTTTGTATCCTACAATGTTCCTCAGTAAAGAACCACCTTCAGAGGTTCTCTGGAGCCTTTGAACACACATCTTGAGGCCAGTTGGTCAGTCCTCTTGCAGGGCTTTGGCAGAGCAAGAACTTGGACCTTGATTGAGAGTGTACCCAGGGAAGATGCAGTCTCCATAGAAGATGTTGGCACTGCATGGAATCTTAGAGGTGGAGGCAAAACCACTTTGTGTGTAAAATTCAACTTACTTCAAGAGGTCGTGAGCCTTACCCGGCCCATTGAGGAAATTCGCAATGTTTTCCACCTGCTCTACTGAACTTTGTATGAGATGTAAAAGGCCAGCGTTAGCATTTAACACACCAGGAAAGGGATGAGCCATCCAAACGGGCCACACCTGAGACCTTCAGCCTTATGGTCCCTCTGGTATTTCCTACCGCGTGTTCATGAGAGAATCTGAATGTGGGGATTACCCAAATCCAGGTGACTTTATACACTTCTCAGACCTGGATGTCCCCTACACAAGGGCAACATTACTTTGGGATGATAGCAAGGTGAAGAGGAAAAGCCTGGGGTTAAGTCAAAAGAGTTGAACTTAATTGCTAACTGAGTGGACCATAGGTACACACACGTACTATTTGTTGATTTTATGAAATTCAAATGTAAACCAAGTGGTCAAGATCTTATCTGATAGCTTCATTTGTGGGGAATCTGTGGTATGTGAGCCTTTCCCTGGGATGACATAAAAAAGTGTCTACTAATCCCCAATAGGAAATGGATGACGTACCAAAGTTACAGTTTTACCAGACTGTAACTGCACAGTTTCAAAGAAGTCCATCAGGTCAGAGTCGCCTCCAGGCAACTTGACAGCGACGAGTCTCCCATCCCCAGAAATATTGTACTGCTTTACAACACGAGGAGGGCATAAAGACTCTTGCGGTGTCAGCTTTCCTGTGCTTGTGAGGTTAATTTACCTCCTGGATCTCATAAACCTCCGTGCACCTTCCAGGAGGGATGCTTCAATTTGGGTGAAACGGCTACAAAATGAAAATCCTGCAGTTCTATGAGTTCTGTCCCTCTGAGCCATGGTGTCTCTAAGCCTGTGAGATCCCGAGGTAGTCTGATGTCTGAATCTATTCTTAGCAACACACTAATACAAACTGAGTAAGTTACAAAGACGAGAGCCTTCTTTGAGCTCATGTACAGGGTCAAGAGGCCATGTCTGGTGGCATTCTTCTTGCTGAGCAAGGTCCAAGGTAACTTCTAGAACCCCATGGTAGAGAGCTAAGCCCATGAGAAGGCAGTCTAGCCGGGTGTGGCTGAGAGCAGACCCACTCTTGAGATAGCCCGCTAACCCATCAAATCACAGATTAATCTGCTCATGATGGAAGAGCCCTAATCACATCTCAAAGGCTCTGTCTAGTGCTGCTGTGATGTTTATGGTGAGGAGAAAATTTCAACATGGACGTTGGCAAATTAGATCCGTGTTCAAGCAATAGCACATGAATATCTATAGCGGTGTGGACAATGTTCTCTTAGGAACTCTAGAGAATGACGCCAGCATTCCTAGGAACCACTGCCAAATTATTTGGATGGACCCCACCGTCACGATTGCCTATCTGGACGACCAAGGGTTGGTTGTGTCACTCATCCTAAACTGAGGACAAATTGTGCCTGCCTCATAACACCCTCTTCTAATAGAATATTTGTTTGTGCCTCAGGTTACTTGTTATTCTTGTCCAGTGAGTCACAGCCAGGAAGAAAGGCAATGATTATTTATCCATGCAAGAGTCTCCTCAAGGAAGCATTCCTTAGAAGGGGCGACACTTAGTGCCCTTTGGGCTGTGATGAGAACCCTCTGTTCTGTGTGACACTTACCCAGAACTGAATGGGGAACGGAAGGAAGCATGATGAGAAAGACAGAGAACCTCCTGAGTAGGAAGGCTGTTGGTAGATCTCAACTCCGCAGCCTAGGTCTTTAGATGTCACGGCTTTGGATGCCATGATGCGTATGGGAACTAGATCAGGCCCCTGTAAGACATCTTTAAATTATGTTTATGGAGAAGTCAGTTGGCTTCTCGTCTCCCTGTATGAGATTGGTTTTAGTGTAGACACGAATTTTGCTTCTCTGTGCAGAGGTACACTTTCAAAATGCTTACATCTCAGTGACACAGTCAGGGTACCCAGGTCATATTTCGTGCAAAAATTGTGATATATCTCTGTCCTTAAAACATACATAATGTCTTGAAATCAGACATAATAATTCTGGTGCCAAATTTCCTCAATGCCATTATCAGGCAGTGCCAGGCGCTGCTTCTGCCTAAAGTTCTGGATATCTTTGTCTCCATCGCTCACCCCCCACACACTCAGTTTTCTCACTCACACCGACCACCATGCTCCACTCTTCCTGTCTCGACATCATTCCCCATATCCACCTGCGTCCAGGCAGCTTTCTTTATCCCTTTGAGCTATAAGTGATCTCTTTATTCATTTGCTAAACTTGTTGACAGTGAGCAACTGGAGTGTACCAGATGTATGTTATCGTATATTTAGATTTTTGCATAGACTATGAATCACTTTTCTCATTGCTGTGACTACATACCTGATTTTAAAAATCTTAAGGAAGGAAAGCCTTATCCTGACGTGCACGTAGCATTGTCTCCTATGTGAGTCTCTATCCTCTTTATTTGAATATTAACCATCACACATGGGCATTAAACATGTACAGTGATGACCTCTAGGAAAGCACTGTGTTCTCAGGAAGATTGACACACTAGGCACACAGCACAACACAACACCTAATACATGAAGTAAGGCAAGCCATTTGCTGTGTGGAAGCCGGTGTTAATGTATCGCCACCGTCACACCTACTCATGTGAACATGTCACTGAGAATCAGGGCTCTATTCTGCAGGCTCTTAGTCTTATTGGTAAAATAATTTGAAAGCTGACTTAGACAGAAGTCCCACGACCACTTTATTAGAGCTTTTGATAAAAATAATAACAGACCAGGCAACTGTAAATACTAAAAGCTCCTGAGAGAAGGAAGATAGAGAAAAGGAAGGAAGTTATGCCCTTTGAGCTAGTGTCCTCATGCAAGTGTAGAAAAGGGTAGGGAGTCTTCATGGAAATACCAAGAAAGCACAGTGTCAGGGCAAGCATGCTTAGGATTACGGCTGGTGTTCAAAGAAGAGACAAAAAGGAGAAAGGAAAAGTTAAGACTTTTGAGTGAGAGCTCAGAAAAACCAGGCTTGGTTATCAGTGAAGATCTGTCAGGAATTGCCTGGAGGAAGGCACTCCAGGGTACCTAAGTTTATTATCTCATGAGGGGAATAATTGTTCCTCCCATTTCCTCAGTATATTTTCATATGAATCAGCCTTCCTGAGGTGTGTTCTCTTGGTCAGGTGATTGACAGACACAGATTAACTCTTAAGAAGGAGACACTTAGAGTATAATCTAATCTCTGAGACAGATCAGAACACCTTGTTTCTGCCTAAGGCTAATGACAGAACTGCCAATCTATTCTTTTGACCAGGAGAAAGTAGATTTCTGATAATGTGACTCAACAATGCCTAGACACCTCCACATTTTCCTGTGTATTTTAAATCTTAAGAGAGCAATTGTGGTACTCCCTGGGGAAATGGGATACAGTGTCCTAAGCGGGTTATGAGGAAGGAATCTAGTCTACCAAGCCTCCCAGAATCTGTCTAGCCACTTAACCAAACAAACAAACAATTTCTTTTCCTTTGCCAATGCGTGCGGTGTTCGGGTCCAAATTGTCTTGGATTAGGAATAACCTCTTTTCTTTTTAAAGATGAAATACCATCCCATGATTTTGTATTCTTCTCACAGATTGCTACAGTTGGGAGATTGTTGTTCGTTTGTTTATAGCTAGTGGGAACATTACTATGGAGTGAGTCGAGAGTCAAGCTTTCAGGTCGTCAAGTCCTCTAAGTTCCATAGTCTGTATGCTTCTATTAGATGCTGGAGTGAGTGGGTGGTGGCATGGTTTAAATGGCCCCTGGTGGGGCTCACTATCTCATGCAAGTCTATGGTTATATTGAGAGAGAGACTCATTCGGCTTCCTGTCTGATGCTACTTTCCCACAGATTGTGACGGAAGTCTTTGGGAGCCATCCCGTCAAACCTGGAGGGCATACAAGTGCTTTCCTGCTCTGAATTCAGGGCTTGAGAAATCTTTGAGCCTTCTAACTACGCTCTGCATCTCACAGAGGCAAGTGTAAGGAAAGAAGGTATAAAGATGTTGCAGGATTGTTAGGGTCAGACCTGGACTGGAAGCCCTAACAAATCAGGATTGGACACTTGCCTTTAAGTGGCCAATTAAAGAAACTTACTGTCTAGATCAGTGGTTCTCAACCTTCCTAATGCTGTGACCCTTTAACACACTTCCTCATGTTGTGACCTCCCAACCATAAAATTATTTTTGTTGCTATTTCATAACTGTAATTATTTTACTATTATAAATTGTAATGTAAATATGTTTTCCCATTGTCTTAGGGAACTCCTGTGAAAGAGTTATTGGAGTCATTGGAGCCCCATTTGGGTCATGACCCACAGGTTAAGAACCACTGGGTTGAATAGCTGTGGCTGGGTAGTTTTATGTCAACTTGACACAAGGTAGAGTTTTTTGGGACAAGGGCTCTCAGCTGCAAAATGTCTCTGTATGATTGGTGTGTGCGATGATGTGGGAGAGGTCAGGCCATTGGGGGGTTTTCCAGGGATAGGTAGGTCCTGAGAATGTTTAAGAAAGCAAACGGAGCGAATCTTTAGGAGCAAACCAGTGAGCAGCACTCCTCCATGGCTTCTGCATCAGCTCCTGCCTCCAGGTTCCTACTGTGCTTGAGTTCCTGTCCTGACTTTTATCTGTGATAATATTACCTGGAAGTGTAAGATAAAATAGTCCTCCCACCCCCTGCCTCCCAGTTTCCTTTGGTCATGGTGTTCCATTACAGCAATGTAAACTGTTAAGATACTAGTGTAACTAAAACTACAAGCTCTAAGTTTAGTGACAGATCCTGTCTTAAAAAAAAAATAAATTGTTGGGCCAAGATTATCTCAGGGTCTGTACCTCGAGGCCAATGGGACAGAAAAAAAGCCTGGCTCAAGTTCAGCGCTTATACTTCGAGGCCTGTAGGACAAAGAAAAACCTGGCTCAAGCTTGAGTGAGGATGAGACAGCAAAAACTAGATAGACACCTCCATATCACAGGATATCACTTAACATATGTAAGCTGACGCTCACAGTAATAAACTGAGTTCCTGCTTTGACTTGACTCCCTATCGTGTTTGATTGTCCTGCTTTGTGCGGCTGTGGGATGGGCAGATAGCACACTCACCTTTCCCTAGGGAATAAGGAGGCTCAGGAAACCTAGCAATAAATAAGAACAGAAGGTACTCAAAATCAACCTTAATCTCCACATAGACACACACATTTTGAGCTCTCCTTGCTGTCATACTTGCTGTCCCCATTCTGCTCTGGAAATAGCAGATTATTTTATCGTTGAAATCTAGGGGATTTTACACCCTTATCCTGCGACTCACCTGTTTTACTGGGTTCTCTTCTACAGTTAATTAATGTCCTTTCTAAATATGTTTTATTATGATATGTTCATTTATCTCTCTTATGATGCAATCATTCTGAATTATTTCCAGCTTTATACCAAAATAAACTTTTCCTTTTATAAGTTGATTTATCTCAAGATTTTGTCCTAAGGACATAGAGCTGACTAACACATGCTCCTGCGTTCTGAAATAGCAAATGAGTAATTTGCTCTTGCCGGTAATTTCGCTACTTTTGTGGACAGTAGTATACTGAGTCATCACACCACCCCATAGATCAATCACACGTGTGTGCACGTGCGTGCACCCGTGTGTGTGTGTGTGTGTGTGTGTGTGTGTATTTTATATGCGCATGTCTTTAGAGGTAAAACACATGCCTGTGCATTTGTGGAGGATAGAGGAGGGCTTCAGCACTTTTTCTATGACTCTCAACTTTAATCTTTTGAGACAGGGTCTGTCACTTAGATCACTAGCAAGCTCCAGTGATTTCCCTGCCTCCCCAGCACTGGGGTTACGCAAACAAGCTGTTATGTGACTGTGTAGATCTAGCCTCAGTTCCTCATGCTTGTGCACCAAGTCCCATACCAACCTAATCGTCCAGTTCAAACGTCCACTTCTTTTTAAAGGATTCCTATTTTAATTAAGTGAATAATGCCATAGCTACAGAGGACAGAATGGGACGTGGGTCCACTGGAGCTGGATTTGCAGGTGTTTATAAGCCATCTATGTTGACTTTGGGGACAGAACTTGGATTCTCTGAAAAACATGGTACATGTTCTTAACCACGGATCTATCTCTCCACTTAATTCCTCTACTTGCTTTTTAAAATAAAAATAATTCCTCATGGTCACCACCTGAAACCAGTGTAATGTGTTCATGGCGGCTTGTCCCCACATAGTAGCGGTGTATGTATACAACCTGCCCATACTGGATTTGCAGTCAGGCTGTTTAAAGCTCACTCCTTAGGCTCTCAGGGGAGAATCATGAAAACAATATTCCCTGTATCCTTGCATAAGAATCAAATGGCACCAGTGACATTCAACTTGCAGGTCGGTTGGACCTGACAGAATCACGGTTTACATTGCATTTTCTTCAACATTTTAAATACTCGGATGAAAAAAATTTGTTTTCAAAGAGTCTAATTGGAGCACAAATTTATTCAGCTTGTATATTATTTGAACTTTCACCAGAAATTCCCAAGTATCCTCTCCCTTCCCTCCTTCTATCTCTCCCCAGTTCCCTTTTCCTCCCATACCATACTTCTTTCCTCCCTCCCCCTTTTCCCTTCCCTTCCTTTCTTTTTCCTTTACCACTTATGACAAAACACCATGACCAAGGCAACTAATGAAAGAAAGTGTTTAATTTAGGTGCTTGCAGCTCCAGAGGGTTAGAGTCCATGACCACTGTGGTAGGGAGCATGACAGCAGGCAAGCACAGCGCTGCAACAGTGGCTGCGAGTTTCACCTGATCGAACAGTATGAGGCAGAGGAGGTTGGTACTAACTGGGAACCATGTTTCCAGTGGCACACCTCCTCCAACAAGACCACACCTCCTAATCCTTCCCAAACAGTTCTACCAACTAGGAACAAAGCAATCAAATATTTGAGCTTATGGGGCACCTGAAACAGAGATTTTATTATAATATATAATATTATACATATACATATATTATATATGTATATATATCTGCTAGTGTCCTCGGTTATGGTTTTGTAACATCATGTCAGAAATAAAGATAAATAAAATAAAGAGACACTGTGCCCCTCCCTTTTGTTACAAACTGATACAGTGACTTTTAAGAACCTCCTATTTCTGCAGGAATCTTATGCTTGGAGAAGAAAAACACTGAAGGCTGGTGGGAGCCGAAAGAGGAGCCGCTGTCCCAGGAAGAGATTTCACACAGTTCTCATAACTTGTTGCATCACTTCTCAGAGGAAAACTAAAGCTGAGACGAGGATGATCCGGTCACACCTTGACCAGGACTTCTCAGCTATGCCTACCTCTGGCTCTTATTCAAACCCACGCCTCATGTTAAGCAGAGACTTGGGGACAAAGGGCCACTGCACCTCTTTATGCAACTTCCCAGAGGGGTTACACTGACTAAATCTCTGCGTCACATATCTGTTTGATTGGCCTGTTTGGAGATAGGTAGCTAAACCTAGCTGTCTAGGGCTACCAGGGAGCAACCTGTGACTCTAAGCAGTCTTGTGATAGCATAGGGGCATGTAGCATGCTATGAGTATGAGTCATGTTTTGACTCAGAAAAGGTTTCTTGAATTATATTTTTAGGACTTTTTTTCACTTGTTGCTCATTTTTGAAACATCGAATCATCAGGTACCGCATTTTGTTAGCACCTTTTCCATATCTGCTATCTGCTCTTGTACGGTTTTTGCTTACCGTTCATTGTTTTCATTGAAGTAACTGAACCACAAGCCATGATGTTTTATGTTTGTCATCTTCTTTCCATGACATTTTTGCTTCCGAAATGGTTTGATTAGAGTGTCATGAAATCTATCATATTTTTGCAAATCCTCCTGACACAGGGAAAATCAGAGTTCCCCCTTGAGGTTCTTAAATTCTTTAATAGGAGAACTTGAGAACGGACTCGAGTGGAAGGTTAAGAACAATTTTATTAGAAAAAAAATAGGAGCAGGCAATCTGAAAATCTCAGCCGCTGCCTAGACGAGGATGGAGGGGAGAAGGCAAAGGCTGTGTTACTTAATCTGGAGTCAGACACATGGCAGACAGTCACAGGACGGAGAAGAGAGTTTAGAGAAAGACATAGGAAGCCCCAAACACCAGGGAGCCCTAAAGTGTTAGGAAAGCATGCTTGGAAAGAGATAGAGGGAAAGAAGAAGTTGCACTTTTTGGAAGAATTTAGACAGTGGGCAGATTGACAAACTTCCATGGCTAGGAGCTGGTAAACTGCTGCGCTAGGGGCAGGGATTCTGGATGGAAAAGGACATTATCTCATTAAAGGATGAAGTATTCCATCTGTCGCTTTAGCGTGGCTTAAGGTAAGCCCTTCTTCCTGGGGCATGGTCCCTCCTAGCACCTTCCCAACTCAAATGTTCTGGCCATCCAGACCAGAAATTCTAATCTCTTGACCAGGAGTTTTTTCTACTCCAGTGTTCCTGTGCTCAACCACTTAATGATAATTTATACTATCTTTTCTTAGTGTCTGCCACTCCTGACTGGTATACCCTCTGGCATCGGAAGTAAAAGAATTATAAAGATAAATCTCTCAAGTATATGGAGCAGGCTCGTCCTTTGCCAATGCCTACATTACCGAAGATTCCCCTGGTAGAATGGAGAGCACTGGTTTGGAATATTAGAAAGTCTTGCTGTATGCAACTAAAAAATGGTTCAGAGGTTAAGAGCCTGCTCTTTCAAAGGGCCTGAGTTCAGTTCCCAGGAGCCACATGGTGGCTCACAACCATCTGTAATGAGATCTGATGCCCTCTTGAGGAAGCTACCTGCTCAGTCATCCTTATCACTTTAGACCATGAAACCCAGTATGGACAAGTTCAACAGAGCTGCAATATACGGGCTGCTCATGCATGCGTCAGCATTGCCAGGGTATAAATTTCACTTGTTTCCATTCTGTATGCAGCAAGAAATTTAGTGACTCTGTATATAAAACTTTTTGATAACGTGGAGAAATAAGGAAAATAATGAGGCTGGCTATTTGCTTCTGACATCTCTGGATAAACTGACAATAGAAGAGAATGAGTTTAGAAATAAAATCAGCCAAATTCTGGTAGCTTGTGGAGCAGTGGCAAAAGGAAATAGGGATCTCAGTGAAGCAACTGTCTAAAGGTTTGTAAGTGTGCCCTGGAAGAGAATCATCTTCTCTCCAGCAGTCACAGAGCTCGGGTTGCTGAAAATCAAATTGAAGCCCTCATTATTAGGCTGGCTGAATTACAGTGAAAATCAAGTCCCAGCTGCAGAGTGTATTGTGATTAAATTAGCATGCTGATTGGTAAGGAATGGGATCCTGTAACTTGGGATGGAGCTGTGTCATGTCAGAGGACTCAACTGAGGCTGTCTCACCTAAGAAAGTAGTGTCTCCTCCATTTAGAGGATGTACCCCAACCACCACCTTCTAAGGAAGTTAATCCTTCATTATCTGTGAAACCAGCAGTGACTGTCTTTGACCAGCAAGACAATACTGATGTCCTTCAGGGCCCTCCAGGAGTTGCCTCTAGACCTATAACCAGACAAAGGGCTCACCAGGCTACTAGAGAGGAAGTGAAAAGTGCAGCCCATGCAGAGGTGCACTAAACTCCTAAAGAGATGAATGAGTTTGCTAATTCAGAAGTTTGGGGAATCTGTGTGGGAGTGGACTTTAAGGGATAATCGTAGAACATAAAAATGGGTCAGGCTGAGTTGATATGGCCCACTGAGTGGAGATTCCAGGTTTAGTATGGAAGCTCATGTGGTTTAAAAGGGTGTCAAAAGTTTGAATAGTGGCTGGAGCATTTATCAAAAAATGGCCTCCTGAGAAGGAACCTGTAACCCTTGGCTTAGGGTTGATGAAAAGATTTTAAGGCTCAGGGAAATTACAATGCTAGGGAGGGTAATCTATGCAAAGCCTAATCCTCCGCTGTGGGAGGGCCCAGAAGATGTGCCCTGCACGAGTCCTATAAGACACACTATTGTGAGAGGGGCACCAGCACATATGAAGAGCTTTGCCATTGTACTTTCCCGTGTGCCAGACCTTAGGGTTGGAGAATGCGGTTGTTCAAATGGATAATTAAATGCATTGGGTTTAACTGGGCTCTGGAGTAGCAGGTGGTAGAACCGAATCTCCAAAAGGCAAGGTGATTGCAATAGGCCACACAGACAAAGCAATGTTCTTAATGGTCTGATCCATAATAGGCAGCCTAGGCAAAGAGATTTTTTAAGGTGGCATGACTTGTATGGGCATTTGGGGCTGCTGAGCCAGTCCCAAATGAAATAGATTATATGCCTAGCATATTTTTTGTTTGATCTGATTATGCAGAAAATTTCTTAAACAAATGAAAGAAAGGCTACATTGGGTCATGGCAGGAGGGAATCTCAGCCAATGAAACAATTTCCAGACTTGAAGCCAGTTTGCAGACCCAGAACCCCTTGAATGAAGGGACAGCCAGGTTCCCCTGAGGGAGCACCTTGAAAAATTACCGAAGAGTTTTGCTGTTAGCCTTTCCCTAGGTCTTTCCCAGAGGAGCACAGGACCCTTTACAATGCTAACTCTACAGTGTGGGAAAGGAAACAACCAGATGTTCCAGGGTCTGTTGGGGATGGTTCTGAATGGATGCCTATAAACCCTGGGCCTTCGAATTAAAGTGGAGATTATGGAGGTCATGTGATTAATATTTTTGGAAGAAACTACTTTGGATTTGCTGATAAGCATATGTTCATCAGAGGATGGGAAATACATCTAAGCAAAATGCAAGGGCCTTCTACCTCAGTGAATTTTCTTAGTTGTCTAGTGGTGTGGGCCTGTCTGAGATATTCTTTTCTCAGGGGAGCCCAGCCGTTGATTCTTTCAAGAAGTTCTGGGTTACACACTGGTTCAAGTCTGAAAATTGGTTTATTACCCTGAGGAAGGATCTTGAGAAAATACCTAAGAGTTTTGCTGTTAGAGGAACACACGGGCCTCCCAGCACCAAGAAAGCAACACAGATCTTAGTGGGCTTATTTGGATTCTAGAGACCACATACTCCTAATTTAGGTGTGTTACTCAGGCCCATATATGAAGCAACTCAGACGTTTCTAGCTTTTAGTGAGGCCTAGAACAGGAGAAGGCTCTTCAACAGGTCCAGGTTGCTGTGCAGGCTGCTCTATCACTTGGATTGTATGATACACCAGACCTGATGGTACTTGAGGTGTCAGTGTAGATGGGGTGCTGTTTGAAACCATTGACAGGCCCCTAAAAGTGGGCAAATCACAGAGATGGCCCTTGGGATTGTTACGTAAAGCTCTACAGTTATCTTTAGACAACTACTCTAAAGTTGTGTGGTTAAAGGAGCTCCATGTTATGCTAGGCAGCCATCTTGGGACCTACCAGCCATTTGTCTCTGAGTCCAGTCCCTGGAAGCTAAGTTTCCAGGAATCCTGACTCAGTGACCACCCCCACCCACGATGTAGAGCTGTGACTACCTACTTGTTAAGATATGACTAACTGTGCTTTGCCCCTTTAAAAAATTCTTCCCTCTGCTCCCTTCTCATGGCAATCTCAAATTTGGCTCAGAGATTGCTCATCCTGCTAGCAGGTAATCAATAAATATTTTTAATTATAAGGGAATTGAGTCTGTGGTCCTTTCTCAGGGGTCCCAAACTCCATAATAGGAATAAGAAAGGGATCCGTAGGAGTGGGATGGGGCAAGCAATGGCAATCGCGGTAACGGTGGGGATTATGAGCACACATGATAAACATGAATGGAAATGTCATAATGAAATCAATGATTATGCATTAATTAATGCACCATCTTAAACAAATAAAAACCTCATTTCTCTATATTGCCCCTGCCAGATGACTTGGGTTTTCCTCCACGAAACAACAACATGAGTCAGTCTAGAATCCAGTTCAGCTCACGGGTCCCTGCCCAGCACTAGCTCCCTCAGATGGCTCCTGACAAAATGGGGGTCCATTCCTAAATGTAAGTGGGCTCATAGGCCACTGCAGGCTCCAGCACAGGATTCTTCCAGTGTACCTTTTAAGTCTTACTGCTATTGTCCTTGAAAAGGAAGCTGTTGTAGCCTCTAGCTACTGCGAGTCCAGAGAGCACTGAACAAGCAGCCTCTGGCCCGAGAAGGACCAGAGAGCACCAGACCATCGGGCACTCAGTCTCTGTGGGTAAGAGAGCTCCTTGTCACAGGGACTCCAACCCAGTGGTCTTATGGATCAGTTCAGGCTCAAGCTTTGGCTCCAGTGTGCCCAAGGTCTCCTGAGAGACTGGAGCTTTGGTTCAGTGTGAGGTCAGTGTGGGCACTGAGTTCTGCCTTCTGAGGTTCCAGTGTTCACTGAAGGATCCAGACGCTGTACCACTGTAGTCCAAGAACCTACTTTGGGACTGTAGTTCTAACCACTGTCCCTAGATAACACATAGTCTTCAGTGGGTATCCTGCCTCCAGCAGGTTCACAGAAGGTTCAAGGTAATCAAGGTTTTGACTGTACCTTATAGTCTCAGTGCAGCGATTAGTGTGTAGTCCCACCTTTAGTTTCGTTGGCATACAAGACAGGATCACCTCTGCAACTCCCTCTGGCGATCAACACCAAGTTTTAGCTGTTCCCATATCTGTCTCTCAACAGTGTTATGAAGTTTGAGCTTTAATGTCATGGAAAATAAGATACAGAGAACCTGATTTACTCCACCAAGACCACAGAGCAGATGGAGCCTGTCTGATAATTCAGGCATCCTGGCTTTTGAGCTACTGCTTGCATCTCTGACTCCTAATGGCTGTTCTTGCAGATTTCCAGGAGTACTTTCTTTGTCCATCCCCAAGCCTGCTCTCACGTAAGTGTGATGTTTCTGCTTTGACCTCAGCTTCTCCAGTTATGACTCGGCTTCTGCTCATCTCGACTGGATGCCATGAGAACGTGCTCTCCCCGTGATGCTTCTCTGTGTGTTTGCGTGTTCATAGAAAGTATAGAACTCATTACTGCTCCAGTCATGCAGAAACTACTCCTCATGATTTTTGCTTCTCCGGTCCCTATTATGGTTGCCTTGGTCAGCTGTTTTTGGCTTTCCGCGCTATGTGTACAAGCACGTACCACACACGCCTGGCTTCTCTGCATCATAGGGTCCCCGTGCTTGTACCGTGTTGATGAAGTCATCGCCTGAGCCCTCCAGTCAGTTTTACTCATGCGTTTTTACTCATGCCAGCAGTTGTTCGTTGTAGCCTGCCAAGTCCAATTTGTGCTGACCAAGGAGATGATGGAAATCCCCAGGCGGCGGCAGCATCCTTAGGGGTGAGCAATCAGTCCACGGGACACCTGCCGAGCTTTCCAGAGTCTTGTGTCTTAGGACAAGGACTTGAACTGGGCCCTGTGGCCACGAGGACAGTGACAGCGATGATTTAGCAATGAGAAAGGCGTTATTGGAAATGGAACCAGGCCAGAGAATGGCAGAAGCTTAGGGTGCCAACTCTGAGTGTGGAGAGGCTCTGAGGGTTGTTTACATAAGGCCAGCCTCCTCCTGGTTTCGCTTATTGTTGTTGTTTTGCATATCTTCTGTCCCTGACATGCGGCCCTAGTTGGTCACTATGTTGGAAATCTCCATGTACTGTTTAAGCTTGGTGAAAACAGACTGTGGAAATGATGGGGCCTTCCTTGGTTTCCTCCAAAAAGGCCTCTTCCCAGACAGGCTCATCCTCTGCCTGTGTGACGTGAACAGAGACGCATAACAAGCAGCTAAGAATATTGAAGCCATTGCGTCTTTGAGAACAGCTGGAAGATAAACTCTCTAGCAGAGTTGCTCTTATTTATCCCATGGTCCACAAATGCCTGGAACAGAAACGGGAATCCCGAGCTCAGTGGAGAGAAAGAAAGCTCATGTGGAACTCTAGCTGGCAGGATTTCCTCAGTCCGTTCTGCTGGATGTTCCCTTCGCTTGTCAACCACACTACTCCCTAGTCTCTAAGAAGGTGGTAAGGTCCTGATTTGATGATGCTTTGGTATCTAATTTTTTGCTTCTATTGCGATTTTGTTCTCTCACTATACTTGCTACACAGTTGCTAAACTCATTTGTTCTCATGAAGATGCAGCCATCACAGGCCGTTCTGCAGCACAGACGGTACCAATATTTCTGGTTATGACCTTTCACAGGTTAATCTCGGTGACTCTCTCTGACCTGTGCTCCCACCACGCTGTAAGTGGACCCTGGAGCTGGTCTGAAAATGTGATGGAGGTGAGGATTGCTTTTTAGGAGGCTCTGATCTCTAGAACACAGGAATTAGGGGGACTGAGCATGGGTGTGTATGCGCTTGTTCCTCAAGTCAGGCACGGAGGAGGAAGGGAGGCTCACAGCCTGTGCTTTCTAGGAACAGAATTCAATGTAGAGTGGAAGGACCACAAACTTTGTCTGTTAAAGGACCAGGGAGGGAGGGGCAGGGCACAAGGGCAGTGCACAGGGCCCCTTGCACTCAGAAGACAGGTGTGAGTGAATGCAATGGCAGCTGTTCTTCTTCAGATAACACACTGGGAACGTTCTGAGGGTTTAGCTTAGTGGTAGAGTGCTTGCCTAATATGTTTGAGATTCTGGGTTTTAATGCCAGTACCCCCGTCAGTGTAAGCCAATAACACAATCGGCTTACTGATGGACCACTGACCGAGCTTCTGACTGTTTTGAGTAAGGTGTGACTAGCTTAAATCTCTCGTATCTAGTTGGATGATACCTGGTTAAATTGGCCTTTTTCCACTTTAATAGCTCTCTCTCTCTCTTACACACACACACACACACACACACACACACACACACACACACACACACACACACCACATGTACTTGGGTGCCTGCAGCGGCCAAAAGAGGACATTAGATCTCCTAGAGTTGGGATTACAGGCAGTTATGAACCATCTGATGCGGGTGCTGGAACTGAACTCCAGTCCTCTATGAGAGCAGTACACTTAACTGCTGAGCCATCTCTCAAGTCACCAGGATGATTTAAAACACACACACACACAGTATATACACACACATATATAAATTCTTTGAGAATCTCATACATAAATACAAAACAATATTTTGATCCTACTTACCCCCACATATACTTTTCCTCTAACTTCTGCCAGATCCACAACATCCCTGCTCCTCCCAAATTTGTGTCCTATTATTTATGTTTGTTTTGTAACCCAGCAGGTCCAATTTGTACTGACCATGTATTCATCTGTGTGAGGCCATCCTCTGGAGCACAGTTGACCCCTCAGGGCCGACAGCCTTAAAGAAACCGACTCTTTCTCTCCCAACAGCCACTGTCAATAGCTCCTGCAGGAGGATTCTTCTAACGCCACTGGTTATGCAGCAATGTGTTGCGGTGTTGTATGCAGAGTACTTTAAAGATCTCAGGGAATTTAGCTGCTCCAGGAGTGGGATCTAGGGGAGAAGCAGTGGCTTGGGTTTTTGTATCCATTCTGAGAATGTCCCCTACCTTCCTCGTCACTAATAGACCTTTTGTGTAAAAAATAAATAAATAAATAAATAAATAAATAAAAAATAACAGTAATAGGAATGTTCATGGTAGTTTGCCAAGTTAGTAGCCTCTGTGGAAAGAGGACCTTTTATTCCCGGGAAGTGAAGGCAAGTTCCAGCCTTTGCTGCCCTTGGCAGCAAGCAGGGGCTGTGGCCAGGGCTGAGTAACTTCCAAGAGTGGTGAGATGCTGCTGCTTTTCTTTTCCACTCTGTGGCCTAGAGAAAGCTTAGCTGGAGTGAATAACAGGAAAGGGCTGCTTCCCTCCGAATCTCTTAGGGGCTGTCGTCAGGAAGCAGAAGCAGATGCTGGCCAACAAGTGGATCACACTGACTCCAGCCGTGTTGGTTTTCTAACATATATATATATGTGTGTTATATATGTTATATATATGTGTGTGTATGTGTGTGTCCGTCCATATATATATAAAGATTTGATGTCAGGTGTCCTCCTCACCCTGTCTCCACCTTGTTTTTTTTGAGACAGGCTCTATTTTATCTATCACTGAACCTGAAGGCCACCAATTGCCCAAGCTATTTGACCATTAGCTCAGGAGATCACCTCTTTCTGGTTCTCAGTGCTATGCGTACAAGCACATACCACACGCCACAAGCACGTATTACACGCCTGGCTTCTCTGCAGCATAGCCTTCTGTACTCGGGTCCTCGTGCTTGCACTGTGTAGATGGAAGTCATCTCCTGAGCCCTCCAGTCAGTTTTACTCATGCGTTTCCGCTCATGCCAGCAGTTGTCATTAAATCATCCACAGACATGTGGAGGAGACTCACAAAAGAGGAGCCAGTGTGATCTTGTCCAAAGAGATGGACCGAGAGCCAGCTTTACGCTGTCACCTGCAGACACCTGAGGTGTGACATTAACCTTGTAAGACCCTCTTCTCAGGTGAAACTAAATCCTTCCTACAGGAAGGAAGTTCATGGTCAGGCAGTGTGAGGCAAAACCGAGGTTCTTAAAATACATTTTAAGAGTATGCATTTTATGTATTATTATTGCATATTGCAGTGTGTACGTGTGGTGTGCACGCAGGTGTAAGAATGGGCAACTGTGAAGGTTAGAAGACAGCATTCAGGAGTTGTTCCATTGTGAATCCTGTCTCAGGGGTCAAACTCAGGTCATCAAGCCTTGGGACAAGTGCTTTTATCTGCTGAGTCATCTTGACAGTGCAAAAGATGTGAATATAGATTTTTTTTTAAAGCATGTGGGTTAAAAGAAAGAATGGGGTCCTTGGGAAGACAGTGAGAATGGGTGTGGGCCTCTCTGAGGGAGTTACTCTTCAGTATCTCTACAGTGTTCAGATATACGATATGGTGCATTCAGAAACTAGTATCTTTAAATGGTGGCCTTGGAGCCTAAATGAGCTCACATATGGTTCATAAGAGGCACTGATAGGGTTACAGTGGACAGAGTTAAAGTAGACAAGGTGAACTCCAGGCAGACTCCAGGGTTACGGTAGAGAAGGTGAACTCTAGAGGCACTGGACAGGATTACAGTGGATGAGGTACACTCTAGACGATGGGGATGCAGGCAAGCAGGGTATCTTTACTATAAACAAAGTTGATAGCCTTGCTTAAGGTTCATGGACAATTATCTGGGAAAATGAAGAAGGTCCAGCCTAACCAAGGTCATGTATACTTAGATCATAAGCTAGTTCTTTTAGTAAAATACATGTATATATGTGAATAAGACAACTATATGTCTGAAGACATCACAGCAGATATAAATTATGTTGGAATTCCTGCTTTTCAGTTGGTGTAAGTCCTCCACAAGACTCCAGGGCAAGTGCTTTCTTGGACCACCAGCTCCCAAATCAGAACATGGAGACTTTTTATAAATTATGAATTCATCATTATGGAGTTATGGAAAGAAGACTTAGCTTAGGCTTCTTTCTTTCTTTTTTTTTTTTTTTTAGCTTAAATTAACCCATTTCCGTTAATCTATGTGCTGCCCTGAGGCTCATTTGCCTCATCTACATACTGTCCCTCCTGCTTTTCTGCTTCCTCTGTGTCTGTCTGTCTGTCTGTCTGGCCCCTGGCTGACTGCTCCCCCTTCTCGCTGCCTATTCTTCCTCCTCTGCCTAGCTATTGGCCATTCAGTTCTTTATTAGATCAATCCGGTGCCTTAGGCAGGCAAGGTGAAACAGCAGCCCATCTTTACATAGTTAACAAATGCAGCATAAACAGATGCAATGCATGTCTACATAGTTAATTACTCTGAAACACAAACAGTGCAGCACATCTTTCCATAGTTAGACATTCTATTCGACAACAAGGGCTCCTTCTCCCTGTGTCCCATCACCTTCCTTCTTCCTGTCCTGCTTCAATCTGACCTTACAGTACAGTGATGCATTAATATAAAAAGAGAAGGGCCAGCGTGACCTGCACAGCCAGACTCGAAACTGTGGGCAGAAGGTCAAGGATAGTGCTCCTATCTCAGACCTGGGCCTGATGTCACTTCTCTATAGCAGCAGGAGTGGACCTTACAGTACAGTGATGCATTAATATAAAAAGAGAAGGGCCAGCGTGACCTGCACAGCCAGACTCGAAACTGTGGGCAGAAGGTCAAGGATAGTGCTCCTATCTCAGACCTGGGCCTGATGTCACTTCTCTATAGCAGCAGGAGTGGACATGGAGAGAAGGATGGAAGACAGGGAATCACCTGAGATCCAGGCACTAAATTTATCACCCTTTTATAAATTCCCCTAACAATAAAGTAAATCACCCAGATGTTTTGCTGATGAACTGCTCTGTTCTTGGGGCTCCAAAAGTTATTAACAATACCTTGTTAGTATACTGGAGTGCAAAATAAAAAAAAAATCAAACAGTACAGGTGCTAGAAGAATTGGATCATATAGAAGAAGGGATCAGTTCCAAGCAAGCCCTGTTCGTTCTGCTCTGAATATTACAGCTATTAACTGCAAGGCTTGAGTGTAACCTCTGGCCTTTTGGAATATTGATTCTCTTCATCAACTGTTCAGGAAAATAACACCTTTGATGGGAGCTAATTGGTGATTATAAGAAAGAACCCTCTGGCCAGGAGGACTCTCTCATCTTAATAACCATGCTCCTGAAGGAAGGAGGCGCTGGGGTGTGATGTGTGTTCCTACTAACGGCCCAGGTCACTTGTCTTAGTTGCTCTCTGTTTCTCTTTTCTTCAACCTCAGATTCAAGTGGTGTTTAAACTCAACTCAGAGAATGCTGTCTATGAAATGGTGGTAGGGGAACAGGACAGAGAGAGAGAGAGAGAGAGAGAGAGAGAGAGAGAGAGAGAGAGAGAGAGAGAGAGAGAGAGAGAGGGGCGTCCGGATTAGCATCGGCTCGGCTGGAGAGATGACTTAGCTGTTACAAGTGTTCATTTCTCTTGTGGAAGACTGGAACTCAGTTCTCAGCACCCACTGGGTAGCTCATAATTGTCTAGAGGCACCAGCTCCAAGGGATCTGATGCCCTATTCTGGCACCCACAGGCTTCTGTGCTCACTCAGCAGACACACGAATACACAGACATTTTTTTAAAAAAAGATTTACATAGGAAAGAAGCCACTTGGTAGAAAGACTAACCGTCCTTCCCACCACAGCTGTATGCAAGGGACAGAGCTGGCTTGAGGAAAGGCCAGGATGTGCAAATGGAGATGGCACATGCGCAATGTTACTGACTGGAATTGGTTCCTGACTCTCCTACCAAGACGTTTTGAAAGACCCTCAGAGTGGTCCTTCCCTTAGGAGGAGACCCCTAACCCAAGGAACAGTCGAGACCACTGGCTGCAATTAGCAAGAGGTTTATTGGGTGGGCACAGGTACCTGTGGGCGGCAAAGTCCTTTCGGAGGACTTGCGTGCCTGCAGGCTGGGAGAAGGTCTTTTTATAGGAAAAAGGTGGCAAAAGCAGGCATACCAAAGCAATGCATGGTTACAGGGATCTCATTGGTCAGTTTGAATGAGGCGATGGGTTCATTTAGGGGAGAAGTTTCCCGGAGATATAAAGGTCTTGTAGTTTTTCCCAGAACTGTTCGTTCCCCTCCTAGGCCTGGTGTCTGACTACAGATATCCTGTTTTGGCCGCCTAGGAGTACCGACTTTACCTTGAACTTACATTTGTTTGTGTGAAAGCCTTGCAAAATGGCATTATAGCAGCTAAGCTGGGGTCTTTCAGTTTGACCTTTCCCAGCTCTCTAAAAAAAGTCTCTTCAGCCTGAGACCTTTTCTGGGAAGACATAACACCCCATGTAGAACCCACTGCAGACCAAACAACTGCATTAGTCTGACCTGATGAGCATATGCGTCCATTGAGGTTATTCACAGGGGTGTGGATGAGGAGCACGGGTGACTCATCAAAAAAGCCTGTCCTAGCTTGAGTGATGACTCAGGAAGGCTGTATGGCAGGAATGCTCCATGTCCTGCAGGCGACGCCACAGCCTGGTCTCTTTCCCCAGCTCTGCTGGTCAGTCCTCGCCACACAGTTGTTTATGCCTTGGTAAAAGCTGGAGCAAGCCCCAGTGAGTCCCTAACATCTAGCTTTTTCTCATCTTGTTTACTTCTGTAGTCTGATGAGCCTTCCTAGAGAGAGTATTTCAGTTGGGGGAAACTGACCTATAACACTCTGGCCTACAGCGCAGAGCTAGGACACAGGGGTTTTCAGCAACTCCAGTCTCACCCGCTTCCGTCCCTTCCCTGATAGATAATGGCACCGTCTTCCCCAGATGGGCTGTGCACAGAAAAGGGAAACACAAGGACAAGGCATAATGATTTATAAGAATTGTTTTCTTCACTCTAAGCACCTGGCTTATATCTATAACCTGGCTCGTTATAGATATTCATTAAACAACCATTGGATGGGTATGGTTGTTCATTTCTACAATTCCTGTCTTTCAGGTCGTTCTCTAAGAAATCACTGTATTCCACAGGGATCTCTTCCACACTTGGTGCTTCCCGCGTGGAGGTCCTAGCTGCTGTACTACTGTGTCCTGCAGTGATGTCCATGCACTCCCGTGCATTTCCCCTGTAGTTCTTTGGTTCTTTCCTCAAGTGGTTTCATGTTGGCTTTCACATTCTTATCAAAATATTTGTGCAGCCCCTGTTACCTTCACTTGACTTGAAAATACATACATTTGAAGGGGGCATCATTTTAGAATACTTTTTATTTATTATTTGGCGATTTTTACATGTAATCAATATATATACACACAACGTATCATGGTTGTATTCAGCTCTAATTCTCCCTTCTTCTCCCCCGAGACTCCCACGATGCTCTCCTTCACCTGTGTCCTCATCTATTTTTTATTAATAATCCATTGAGTCCAATTAGTGCTGGCCACATACACATGGGTGTGGGGCCGGCCACAGGAGCATGAGCAACACACCAGGGGCCACACTTCCCAAAGAAAAATGGCAACCTCTCCTTCCAGCCGCTATCAATTGCCAATAGCTCCTTGGCTAGGATTAGAGTCTCATGAGGCCCTCCCTAATTCATTCTAGAATGTTGGCTGACTTGATCTTGTGGGGCTTCTATGCAGACAACTAAGGCTGCTGTGAGTTCGTGAACGTACTGGCCCTGTTTTATCCAGAAGACTGAGTTTCACAGCTCTCTCCTTATCCTCTGTCTCTTAGATGCTTCTCATCCTCTCCTGTGATGGCCCTGAGCCTTGTGGTTTGGGGTTGATGTAGGTGTCCCATATAGGACTGAGTATCCAACTCACTTGTTCTCAGCCTATTTGCCAGAAAACAGACCCCTGGTAAATGTTGAAAACAGCGATAATGTAAACAAATAATGAGAAGGCTGTTTGATCTCCTGCCCACTCAGCCAAACAACAGAGGTAGGCTTCTCCAAGTGGGCCTGTAAGAGGTGTCATGTGGTTAGGACACAAGAGGGGCCATTAGAAGTGACCATAGATCCTGTGTCTAGGACCCATGTGAGGCATCACCAGACTCCCCTGGTCTGTTCAGGTGTCTGAATGTGTGTTAGCCACACGTGTTTGACTTTACTACACTGTCGTTGAGTGGGATAATCTGTCCACAAGGTCTTTTGGGCTCTCAGCTTTACTCAAGCCTGCTGTTTCTGTTCTGATTTTCTGTTTGATGATCAAAAACAGATTTGATGATCTGTTTGGTCTTTTCATTCTTAAAAGTGGGTTCTTTTTTTTAATATTTATTTATTTATTACATATACAATATTCTGTCTGTGTGCATGTCTGCAGGCCAGAAGAGGGCACCAGATCTCATCATAGATGGTTGTAAGCCACCATGTGGTTGCTGGGAATTGAACTCAGGACCTTTGGAAGAGCAGGCAATGCTCTTAACCACTGAGCCATCTCTCCAGCCCAAAAGTGGGTTCTTATAGTCCTGGATTCCTCTGCTACCATATTGCGTATGTCTCTTCAGGTCTCTTGATTGTTTTCTCTGCTTAGGTGTGCTGGTGTTGTATACATGTAAACTGATAGTTGTAGCCCGTTGTTCAGTTGGCTTCTTTATTATTATAAAATCTTTTCTTTCTTTGAGTTGAGTATCTTTTCATGTTTTTTGACAACCTGCCTATATGCGTCCTGTTTTAATATTGTCTTTTATTATACCTGAAAAACTGTGATGTTCCCCCCAAAGTAAAAACTAACAAATTTAATAATGTTGCAGAATATAAAAAGAATATATAAAAATTTGTCTATATAGTCTAACAATAAGAATCTAAAACCAAAACTAAGAGAATAGTATGATTTGTAATTTCACTACAAAAGAATAAAACTTGGGGAATCAGTGTAACCAGGAAAGTAGAATATTTATAAACCAAAAACTACAAAAGAAAACACTGATTAAAACATGAAAGATGGCATACATGGGGTGGCAGTCCTATTTGTGAACTGGAAAAATTCAGGTTGCCTAAATGCTGTGCTACGTAAAGTGATTTTCCGGTCGAATGACATTCCTGTCAAAACGTTAATGGGGCCATTCTGCTCCAGATAGAAAAACCAGTCCCATGTTGATAAGAAATCCAAAAGACAGAGTAAGCAAAGGAGAACAAAGTCAGAGACTTATGATTTCCAAACACCCCACAGAGGTCCAGAAATTCGTTACTTCTCTATAGCTGTGATAAGACACCATGACCCAAAGCATCTTAAAGGAAGAAGAATTTATCTGGGGTCAGTTCCAGAGGGAGAGTTCACAATGGCAGGAGAAGGTATGGCAGCCGGAGGCTGAGGCAGGAAGACGAGAGTGCAAACACAAGGTAGAGACAGCAAGAAGTGGGGCAAAGCCGGGCACTCTCTAACCTGACCCCAGTGACACACATTCTCCAGGAAGCTTCACCCACTAGAGGTTCCATAACATCCCCCAAATCATGTCAAAACTGGGGCTCCCTGAGCCTCCCGAGACATTTCTTATTCAAACCGTCGCAGACACTGTGCATAAAGCATACGCTACGAGCTGGCCCCAAACAGACTTATAGAGCACTGGAGCAGAATAGAAAGTTGACAAAGAGAGTCACACAGTTGTTCTTGTCTGATCTTTGGCAAGCATGCACGAGTCCACATCCTCGGTCCTTGATAACCTCAGTGTTGGGTTGGGTGGGTGATGTCAATGCAGAGAAAATCATAGTTCCAAAGTTCAGTCCTGCAGTGCCGAGGGCTCAGGAACTCAGTGATCTCCAGAGTCCCCTGCTCAGCCCATGGCTTCGGGTGCTGCCTCCTGGTGTCCAGCCATGCTGCTCTCGCTGATGGGCCTGTTTTGTATTTCACATTGTTGCTACTGCCGCCGCCACTATCTCCCCACCTCCCCTGGTCATGAACCCTTTCCAGTAATTTTAAATTATTCTAGCTATCTTTGTAAGAAATAAATTATTCTGGCTTACTTGCAGTAAGAGGTACACTTAGAGTTCATCGCAGAATCAGATAGGAAGGCGGCACTAGGACCCTGTCTTCCTGAGTTGGCAGCTGGTGGTCTCAGGTCAGCCTAGGGTTGGAAGGTTACAGCCAGTCTGCTTTGTGACCGAGTGCACAGATCAGAACAGGGTAATCCCATGTCCTAGTCTGTGCATTAGATATGTCCTGAACCAAAAGGATGGGAGACTTAGAAAGGGCGAGATGCTGCATACAGGAGTGGTAGTGATATCTTGTTTATGTTTTAACAAATAAAGCTTGCCTGAAGATCAGCGTGCAGAGCTAAGCCACTAGAGGTCAGGGAGTGGTGGCACACACCTTTAATCCCAGGACTCAGGAGACAGAGGCAGCCATCTTTGAGTCATTTCTCCTCCTGTAAGTAATACTTGCCACTCCCCCCCCCCCCCATATTCCTGTAAGTAACTCCAAGAAAACTCAGTGGTTCACCAGGTTCACCTTGGCTAATAGTCGTACTTTAGTTTGTCGTTGACTCCCTGTCTGCGGTGAGTAGTTGTGTGTTTGATGTGTATCCTCCAGGAAAAGTCTTGTCACACAATGCCACCACGTTAGGTCATACAGTGAAACGTTAGGTTTTATTGGTTGAGAAAATAAACTTTTGTCATGAAATACACACTCTTCCGTGACACAGTTTTACAATGAATGATAGTAGAGATGTGGGCACAGGCGCAGGGTCATACTGTCTCCCACCGGTGAAAAGGCATTCTCTTAATCTTTTAGTCCTTTGACTCAGGTAAAACCAGATCCTTGGCTTCATTGCCGGAAGGAATTTCAGGATAAGCAGCAAGAAGCAGAGTCTGGATTTACTGAAAGAAAGCTGCCTCCTCGGGCAGCTGGCCCGCAGCTTCCTGCTGCCTCCCCTGTCCTGCAGCACCGACCTGAGTCCGGGCTCCCTGCCCCATGCAGTCCTCAGGTGGTGGCTCACTTCTCAAAAGCAGGGCCTGGTGAGGAACGGTGGCTGGGTGTGCACACCTGGGGCTAGATGGGAAAAGGGATTTATGGAAAGGAATTTAAAACTGTATGGTGTGCATACATGCCCGCTTGCATGCATGTGTGTATACCTGCATGTCATAGACCACCTGTGAAGCTCAGTGTGTGTACATGCATGTCCTGTGTGTGTACATGAGTGTATGCTCACGTGTGTGCACACATGCGTGTCATAGGACACCTGTGAAGCTCAGCGTGTGTACATGCATGTCATGTGTATGTACACGAGTATATGCCCATGTGTGTGTACATGCCTGTCATAGAGCACCCGTGAAGCTCAGTGTGTATATGCATGTTGTGTGTGTGTGTCCGTGAGTGTATGCTCACGTGTGTGTGTGCACATGCATGTCATGGAGCACCAGTGAAGCTCAGAGGACAACTTGTAGAATTAATTCTTTCTTTCTACATGGATCCTGAAGATCAGACTCAGATCATGATGCACGGTGGCGAAGCCCTTTTTAGCCACCAGGCTTTCTTGCCTGCCCCGACAGGCATTTTAAATGCAGATTTTTAAGCATGATGGTTAAGAGGGGGAGAGAGAGGCTCTTGGGAAGAAAGACACATCCGAGAGAATGGTTGTGGCTTCTCAAAGGAGACCTGTTGTGCAGTGGATTCAGATTTACCATCAGGATATAAACACATCGACTTACTTTTTGATTGTACATGCCTAACTTCTTCGCAAAACAAGGCAAGAGGGGCTGGAAAGATGGCTCAGAGGTGAAGAGCACTGTTCCTGAGGTCCTGAGTTCAATTCCCAGCAACCACATGGTGGCTCTCAACCATCTGTAATGAGATCTGGTGCCCTCTCTGGCATGGAAATACACAGGCAGTAGGAATGTATACACAATAAATAAATCAAACAAAACAAAACAAAACAAAACAAGGCATTTGGATCCTGGCCTTTGTTGAATAAAAGCCAGGCATCAGAGCTTCAGGGATGTATCATAAACCCATCCCCTTTGGGCTGTGATGTTATGGAAATGAGAACTACTTAATTTATTTAATTTAACCACCCTGGACTAGCCTCATAGATTTGAAAAGTTAACCAAATATCATATTTTACTCCTCAAAGTATTGGGTGGAGGAAAGAAAGAAACCTTTAGTAGGAGTGTGAGGAGCACCTTCTCCATGGCAAAGGCTGAGTTCATGCTATGGCTTCCCCTTGGCTGTGCAGTCTCCGTAGGCTGTCTCCTGGGGCTGCCATGCAGAGCAGGAAGTCTCTGGAGTCAACACAGACTGGTAGGTATGGCTTTCTGCTTCAATCCTCAAGACTTTCAGAACTCAAGATCCTCAAGGTCTCTCTGAGGCCCAGGCCACTCATGTGCAGTGCGGAAAGAAACAGAGCTGATACAATGAATATATATTAAAAGGGGTTTGCGTCATTGGATTACATGAAGAGTGTAGGTCATTCAACAGTGACTTGCCACACACCAAGGCCGAACACCCAGGAGCTGTTCAGTCCCTCAGACTGGATGCCTCAGCAGGCCCAATCAGGCACCGAAGGCACGGAGGATTCCTGGAGAGTGACCAGCCTGCAGCCCACATTGGAAGCCAGAAGGTTGAGTTCTGATATTAGTGAAAGAATACGCTGTGCAGAAGCAGCAAAGGGATAGATGAACTTACCAAAGAAATAGACCCATGTTCTGAAAATGTCCCCCTATGGACTGCTTATTAGCAGTGGAGAAAGGGAAGCTTTCTGAAAGGGTGCTTGAAATTGATATCACCTATGAGAGTCAGTTGGTTATATATGCTTAGCACTGGAGAGAAACAGACTTCATTTGTGCAAAATTCTCAGCACAAAGGATTTTAACACACCCACAAAGGAATGCCAGACACCTACAGAATGAAAACAATCATAAACAAGAAGGTTCAAAACAAAGTAACACTATCATAAAATCAATGAGAGGATAAGAAGGTGTTATAGAATAAGGAAGACAAAGAGAAAGGACCACTCTCTGCATAGGGTCCTGTGAGGGTTTCTATTGCTGTGAAGAGGACCATGACCTTATAAAGGAAAGCATTTAATTAGGGTGGCTTACAGTTTCAAAGGTTTAGTTCACTATCTGTCGGGGTCTGGGGCCAGCCCGGACCCTAAATTTATTTCTCTAGACCAGAAGGGAGGCGTGGGAATAAAGATACAACTCATATGGCTTTATTGGGAGGAAGATTCTCATTGATCCCTCATAAAATTCTGAATTCACATCCTAAAAATTCCCCAGTTTATTCTCCAAACAGCCTTGTATACCAAAACATAAACTGAGGTTTCCTAGGTAACCAGGTTGTGGTCACGTCCACATCTACCTATGCCTGCTCTGTCACGTCTTCCTGCTCTGTATGCCAGCTCTGTCACGTAGGCTGAATTAACATCTCTTTTCAGGCATCTTCCAAATTGCAAATAAAGAGCAGAAGAACATCCTGACCCTTAGTTAGGGGTGGCGGCAGGCTAGGTGACCACCTCCTGTGCAGCAGGCACCAACTGTGGCCTGGGATTCTGGTTGCCATATCATGTAGAAATATGGGCCTACAGTTATCACCATGGTGGGACATGGAAGTATGCAGCAGATGTGCTGGAGAAGGAGCTGAGAGTTCTACGTCTTCATCTTCAGGCAACAGGAAGTGTACTGTGTATCACGCTGAACGGAGCTTGAGCAAAGGAGCTAGGCAAACTCCAAACTCTGCATCTTCATGTTTGATGTCAAAACACTCTTCAGATCTCCAACTCCTTTCAGCTTTGTTGACTGCAACACACTGCTCTCTCTTGGGCTGGTTCCACTCCCTGTTAGCAGCTCTCCTTGGCAAGTATCCCATGGCTCTGGGATCTCCAGCATCTTGGGGTTTTCAAGGCAATCCAGGCTTCACCTTCACAGCTTCACACAATGGCTGGGCTTTTCTTTTCTTTTCTCTTCTCTTCTTTTCTTCTTTTCTTTTTGTTCTTTCTTTCTTTCTTTCTTTCTTTCTTTCTTTCTTTCTTCTTACATTCTTTATATATAATTGATTTTTATTGAGCTCTACATTTTTCTCTGCTCTGTAGAGTAATTGCTACTTATTCTCCGCTGCTTGAAACACTCAGTGTGTAGATACAGGCTTCAAGATCTCCCACAGGACAAACAATCCATCCCCTATCATCTGAGAAAGACGGACTAATTCATCCTCTCTATTGATGAGGACAAGGTTCTTAATAGGTCTAATCCACACAGCTTGGAACAAGAGCCTTCAGACTTCTGTCAAGTTTTATTAGCCCTAGCATTCTTATCTAACTACAAGACCAGCAAGCAATTTGCTCTCGTGGGATCTGTGGCAGCAAGATATCTCTGTCAATTCCAGAGTTTTGGAAGTTGCTTACAATGTACTTCCTGTTTACTTAGGTAATATTATATTCTTCTGCAGTCTTTGATGGAGTTGAAGAATTTATAGTTATAGTTTTCTTTAGTTATGATAAAAGATAAAGTAGATATAAATATTGTAACTGTAATTACCACTAGATACCTGTTTTGTTATATGTAATTTTACTATGTTAAAGTTAAAACTATCCTTTTATATTTAAAAAGAAAAGGGAAGGTAATGTGGGATTCCCTTCTGTATGCTACAAATACCATTGGTTAATAAAGAAACTGCCTTGGCCTGTTGATAGGGTAGAGCAGAGCTAGGCAGGGAAAACTAAACTGAATGCTGGGAGAAAGAAGGCAGAGTGAGGGAGAAGCCATGGAGCCACCACTGGAGACAGATGTGCCAAAACTTTGCTGATAGGCCACGACTTTGTGGTAATGCACAGATTAATGAAGATGGATTAAATTAAGATGTAAGAGTTAGTCAATAAGAAGCTAGAGCTAATGGGCCAAGCAGTGATGTAAATAATAGAGTTTCTGTGTGATTATTTTGGGACTGAGCAGTCAAGAACAAACAAGTCGCCTCACTACCACAGAGATGAGAAAGAGCAAAAGCTGTGGAGCTAAGACAGCTCTGAGGTTGGCCTCTCAGCTGCAGGCAGCCATGTGGGGAGGAAGACTTTAGTAAAACAGTAAGGAAACAGAGTATAAGTTAGGGAGTTTTAAGGCCCACTTCTGTTCTGGCTAGCGTCTGAAAAAGGACAGAAGATGAGAGAAAGATATAATCTTGCTTTTCTGAGTGAGGGTCTGAAAGGGCTGACCCAGCCCACTTCATGGTGGCTCATAGGAACTGTCCTAGGGATCCGGAATTCAGGGAAAGAAAAGCTCATCACCCTAAAGTGAACCTGCCTTCCTGGGCATTTCCTAGCCTGGCCCCCTACTGGCCCCATTGGAATAATTCTTAAGGGAGGAGATGTCTCCACCTAGAGGCTGATTTTATCCTTATACTAGAATTTTATTATTTTTTATACTATCAGCTATAATACAGCAATAAGATCTCTATGCTACTCACTATCTATTGCAAATGGAGGCTTCTCTGAAAGGCTTGAGAGCTGCATTATCTATCGGTATAGCAATAAGTCATTAGGAGTCGGTTTAATACTATGTCCATTTAGCAGAAGAATAGTAGTAGGGTCCCTTAGGGCTTTTGCTCCATCTAGCCATAGGCTCTTGGCCCAATAATGGTGCCAGGTACAGGTTTCGTCTTGTGGAGAATGACTTAAATCCATGAAGAAAGTGGTTGCTTATTCCCGTGGTGTTCTTGCCACTGTCGCACCAGTGGGTATGTCTTGTTGGGACAGTAATTACTGTACCTCAGGGTTCACAGCTGGGTGGGACTAAAGGTTCCTTTTCTCCTCTCGTAGCTTCCACAGCACCTTCCAGCACTATGATAGCAAGTGAGTAGGGATAAAGTTTCCGGGCCAGTACCAAGTTTATTTTCCATGTTCTATATTACTCAAGTATGTGGTGTCTTCAGCAATTGGGTCTTATTGTCAAGTTCTGGATTGTAGTCTAAGAATATTGGTGATAGCCTGTAGTGTTTGTGGTCTTTAGTACCTCAATGACCAACACCTCTCCCAAGAAGTTGCCCATTCCTGGCACTGGGCTTTTTATTTATTAGCCTTTGGTGTCTAGTCAGGGTATTAATGTTCTATAATGGGGCAATTCCATTTTTTTCTACCTCGTATATGAAAGCTTTTGTAATAGTGGATTTCCACATGACCTTTCAGAAAAGGTCTTTAGTGTTATTCAGCCCCCACACCCACAACTGGCCAAGGTGCAGAAAATAGAGATGGCTCAGTGCAGTGCTTGGCCCTAAATGGAGTAGATCTCCCACACTCCCTCTGTCCAAGGCTCAGAGATCCTTGCAGAGAGTGGAGAAGAAGTAAGAGCTAGAGGTGGTGGATGCAAGGAAGCAGTATCTTCTGGACCCAGCAGGGCAGCTGCACATGGACGCACAGTGACTGGAACAGGATGAGGAAGACCTGTGTAAGAGAAAGGCAGACAAAATCTCAGCACGGAGAGGACAGCTGGGCCGGAGATCCTGCCCAGAGTCATGGGGCTGATGACCATTGTTAGCTGCTGGAAGAAGGAGAATCTGATTTCTCCAAGAGTGTAGTCCCTGCTGAGTTGACCACACATCCAAGAAAACTTGAGAAGAGCAAATTGATCTTGGTGGACTTGTTTATTTTAAGGATACAAGGTTAGGTAAAGCGGTGGGGGAAAATCCGGGAAGAGTTCAGGGAAGGGGCTGAGTATGATCAAAGTATGTTTAATGAGGTTCTCAAAGAATTAATAAAACTAAAAGCAACCGGAAAGAACTTTTGCAAACACAAGTTATAAAATACTGTAAAGTGTTTGGAAATCAGAAGCCATACATTCTTGTTGAAGAATAAAATGCAGGGGGTGGATAATTCAGCTATGATTAAGATTAAAAGGCTGGGCAGACTTCCTGCTTGAATTGATGAAGGGCTTTGTAAATATTGTGCAAAAACACTTTGTCTGCTAGGAAATTAGATAATGTGTAAGGCCAGACAACAGATTCAGGGATGGCAGAGCTTGGAAGTATAAGTCCATATGGTTGAGATCCTGAGACTGTAGGTTCATAGCTCTGTGTTTTGAAGTTTCTTAGGCTCTAAAAACCTAAGTTTAGAGCCAAGATTAAGTCCATTTGATTCTTCACCTTGTACAATTAAAAGATACAGTGATAGAAACTGCAGTTAATATCATTATCACCACCATGAGAACCACCACCACCACCAACAACAACACCACCACCACCATTACAAGCACCACCACCACCACAAACAACAACAGCACCACCACCACTATTACCAGCACCACCACCAACAACAACACAACCACCACTACCACCAACACCAACAGCCACAGAAACACCACCACCACCACTACCATTACCACCACCAACAGCAACACCACCACCATCACCACCACCACTAACAACAGCAACAACAACACCATCACAAGCACCACCACCACCACCATTACCACCACCACCACCACCACCAGCACCACCACCACCATTACCACCACCACCACCACCATTACCACCACCACCACCACCACCACCATTACCAGAACCACCACCACCAACAACAACACAGCCACCACTATCACCAACAACAACACCAACAGCAACAGAAACACCACCACCACCACCACTACCATTACCAACAACAACAGCAACAATACCTGATGTGGGAGTGTCATATATCAATCTGTTGATTTCATTGGTTAAGTTATAATAAACCAACTGCTTGGCCTCAGCTTGGAACATAGATGGGAGGAGTAAACAGAATAGAATTCTGGGCGGAAGAAGAAGTGAGGTCAGACTCTGCTCTGCTCCCGGAGAGACTCGACAGCTCTGCTCTGGAGCAGAGACGCCATGCTCAGCTCTCCCGGGTATACGCAATAGCTCTGCACTCTGAGGCAGATGCATGAAGCTCAGATCCACGATGGACGGAGGCTAGAATCTTCCCGGTAAGCGCACCTTGGGGTGCTTACACACATCATTAGAAATGGGCTAGTCCAGGTACAAGAATTAGCTAGAGTTCATGGGCCAAGCAGTTCTTTAAATGAATACAGTTTGTGTGTTGTTATTTCGGGCATGAGCTAGCCAAGCGGCCGGGGTGTTGGGGACGCAGCCCCGCCGC
>NW_026067904.1:3244125-3253254 GCF_014885135.2 Alexandromys fortis | reverse complement strand
GAACATAGATGGGAGGAGTAAACAGAATAGAATTCTGGGCGGAAGAAGAAGTGAGGTCAGACTCTGCTCTGCTCCCGGAGAGACTCGACAGCTCTGCTCTGGAGCAGAGACGCCATGCTCAGCTCTCCCGGGTATACGCAATAGCTCTGCACTCTGAGGCAGATGCATGAAGCTCAGATCCACGATGGACGGAGGCTAGAATCTTCCCGGTAAGCGCACCTTGGGGTGCTTACACACATCATTAGAAATGGGCTAGTCCAGGTACAAGAATTAGCTAGAGTTCATGGGCCAAGCAGTTCTTTAAATGAATACAGTTTGTGTGTTGTTATTTCGGGCATGAGCTAGCCAAGCGGCCGGGGTGTTGGGGACGCAGCCCCGCCGCCGCTCCATATTTCAACAAATACCACCATCACCATCACCACTACCACCAACAGCAACACCACCACTATCACCACCAATACCACCACAAACACTACCACCACCACCACCAACAACAACAACACTGTCACAATGTTTCACTACCACTTTTGTTCTAGTGCTGAGGAAAATTGTAAAAGAAAGAAGGGAATAAAAAAAAACTTGTTAAAAATTCTAGTGTATTCTTCTGTATGGAGAATGGGATGAACTTGAACAGCCCAGGACAATGGTGAGGAGAGAGTTGGTATGAGAAAGACATGGAAAGTCAGACCCACTTTGTCTACTGAGAGAAGAGAGCAAAGGAAAATTCCTTTCTTATGTATGATCGAGAGGATCAGGAAAACAGTGCTGTCAGTAAGTTTGAAATTTGGATGGATACCCGACATTCATGGCTAGGAACACAGCCCTTGCCTAGCACATGCAATTCCCTGTCAGATCTCACACTGGAAAGGACGGTTTCTTTCTGAATGTGCCCTCACTGATACACTGGCGTTGGTAACTCCCCTTTCTAGGCTGTCTCTGTGGAGAGGGCATTCTGGAGGAACCATTCAGAACTTAATTCTGAGTTGTCCTGCCATCCACTCCAGAAGGCAATCCCTCAGGCAGGAGTCAGGCTCCACGTCTCATATTTCTTCAGCAGTTTGCAGAATGCTTACGCCTATGATGAATGTAGAATGAATGACAGATCTGTATGGATAGCAATCCTAATGCATCTACTATGCTCATGCTTCCTGACAAAGCTCTGCATTTCAAGATCTTAAAGAACACTGAAGGTGTGTGTGTGTGTGTGTGTGTGTGTGTGTGTGTGTGTGTGTGTGTGTGTTGGGGGGAGGTATGTCTCCTTGCAGCTCCTGCAAGTGGTGTTATCAGTGGTGTTTTAATCTTGCATGCCTATCTCCCCAGCCCTGTGGCAGTTTTTGGTATGGATAAGTTGATTGTCGTCTCCCCAAATGTTCATATATTGGAAACTTAACCCCTAACTATGAGTTACTTGTATTTAAACATGGTATTTGGGGGAGGAAATCTGAGTTAGATGAGGTCAAGAGATGGAGCTCCCATGATGGAATTGGTGTTTGTGTGACGAGAATGCATTTGATCCATCTCTCCATGTTGTCCCTGTCATTGTGTCGTGACGTAACAAGCGCTTCATCTGATGTCAGTGCCATGTTTTGGGCCTTCCTAGCCTCTGGGAAAATGAGCTCAATAACTCCTATTCACTATAAATTCCTCGGCTGGTAGTATTCAGTTTCAGTAACAGAAAAGTGCACTGTGACCATTGCCCTTGATTCTCATAAGCACTTGATTTTGTAATTACAATAGAAACTACTCATCTATGCTCACAAATTTCACTTGAAAGGAGAGTATGAGCCATGTAAGATACACAGCTTCTAATCCTGCCCTCTGGCTCATCCAGCTGCCAGGCATGGAAATTGTCAGAGAGAAACTTCCAATGTCCGATTTTCTTGAGAGCTTTCTGACTCTGGAGTGGGTGGTGGCCTTGGCCTCCGTGTCAGCTGCCCAAGCTCTTATGCAGCTTACTGTTGTGGTCATTTCCCTTCACGGACGCACCAGCTGCTCCCAGCCCTCCTCCGCATGTCACAACCCTCACTCACTGAATGGCTGGCATCCAGCAGCTCACAGCCCTTCTCCCAGTACTGCTCTGTGGATAAGGTCAAGTTTGGATCAGGGTCCAGTTAGAATTCTGTTCCCACAGTCCCGTCTCTGTGATATTTTCCATTGAGTGCACGATCCCTTTGTGTGTGTGTGAGAGAGAAGGTGCATGTTTGTGTATAGGTACACACGCCTGTGTGTGCGTTGTCCGTCGGGCACTGTCCAGTTTTTGTTTCCACTGGCCTGCAACTAGCCAAGTACACTTGACTAGCTGGCCAGTGACCATGGATTCTCCTGTCCCCTCCTTCCCTAATCCTAGGATTACAAGTGTGCACCACCACACCTGATCTTTTCATTTTTTTTGTGGGTTCTGAGGATCGGTCTCACATGAGACTCACGTAAGGTAAGCATCTTCAAATTATTTAGTTCACCAAACTCTTGTCTCCTTGTCAGCTGGCCACAGGTGTTTGCACGGCCGCTGAAGACCTGCTGTGATAACTGTTGAGTGTCCGGCCCAGGTCCTGCTGAGAACGGCGTCTTTCTGAGGCCCCTGCTGGGCAGATGTCATTGAACCATTGCAGAGGCGTGGAAAGAACGGCACTGCTCAACAGCTTGACTTCTTCTTTGTCTCGCGTGTCAGCTTTCTCTGGCTCTTACACACAAAGAGCTTTGTATTGGAATTGTCAGAGTCAGAGCCAGAGCCCCAGGATCTCAAAGGAACTGGGTCTGGCTGCCTGCCAATAAGCACTTAAACAGAAAAGGAACAGAAAAGGGGGAAAGGAGACTTTCTTGATGTGACCTCATAGAGAAGAGGGACAGTGATATCTAGTGACCTCCCAAGCCTCTCTATGGGCCTTCACATGACATTTTGGTTTAAAGAGAAGGCAAGAGGTGTGCTTAACGGTCCTGCTCAACACTGATCCATCAGTATCTCAGCTCAAACTCTCCTACTAGGTCATCTGAGACACTGTCAGAATGTGTCACAAGCTCTGAGACGCAAGCTCTCCCATGGTCTAGTACCCAGCTTCAGCCTTATCCTCCCAGCATAAGACTCCTAGAAAGATTCTAGATTCTCAGAGTTCATTATGTTAATAGTCTGAAAGCCAAAGTGTGTGCGGGAGGGACACACGCTACCTTTAAAATGTCTTCATTCCTAGGAGGACCGGTATACGTTGAAGTTGGTCTGTGTTGCACATGTCTCTTAAAACCCTTATTGTACTTAGCAGAGTGCCACAAAGGGACATTTGCACCTGCCAAACCTAGTCTGTGACAACCCTGACATACTGAAACTTAGCTCACTGGTTTCATTGTTTTCTCTTGAGAGACAATGACTTCGTCAACAGATCTGCAAATTACATAACAAACTAAAAATGACTTTCACTTCTTGAAGTCACTATATGTGCCTACTCTGTCATGCATGTCATTGTAGCTGAGTCTCTTCTCTCCTCCCCTCTCTCCTCTTGCAAGTTTTGCATGCCAGTGCACATATGTGTTCGTGCGTGGAGGCTGGAGGTCAACCCTGGCCTCCTCAGGGTTATTCCTCAGGCACCACCCACCTTGGATGAGATGCAAGCTCTCACTGGCCTGGAACTCACCAAATAGGTTAGGTTGCCTGGCCACTGAGCTCCAGGGATCTACCATCCCTACCTTCTCAGCAATGAGGGCCTCCTGGGCATATTTGACCATACTCCTTTTTTTCCTTTCCTTTCCTTTCCTTTCCTTTCCTTTCCTTTCCTTTCCTTTCCTTTCCTTTCCTTTCCTTTCCTTTCCTCTTTTACTTCCTTCTCTTCTCTTCTCTTCTCTTCTCTTCTCTTCTCTTTTCTTTTCTTTTCTTTTCTTTTCTTTTCTTTTCTTTTCTTTTCTTTTCTTTTGTGGGCTCTAGAGACCAAACATAGGCCCTAGAATTTCCATGGGTAGCACTTTACTGACTGATGTATCTCCTGAGAACTGAAAATATTTTTTTATTTATTTTTATTGAGCTCTATATTTTTCTCTGCTCCCCTCCCTGCCTCTTCCCTCCCCTTCAACCCTCCCCCAAGATCCCATGCTCCCAATTTACTCAGGAGATCTTGTCTTTTTCTACTTCCCATGTAGATTAGATCTATACATGTCTCTCTTAGTAAAAATATTTTTCTAATTTTACAGATTACACAAGAGAAAAACCAAGTTCATCAAGCTTAACTGAGTTTCCTAAAGTCCCAAGATACTAGGAAGAATGGACAGAATTTGAGCCCTGAGTAATACAACTCTGGGATTATGTTATCTGGCATAAGAACTGCTAATTATAAGCTGTTATTAATTATAATAAACTAAATGGAAATATTAGTTCCTTAGTGACTACCTGTTGTACTATATTGGATAGTACAGAAGAGAATATCTACATCACATGAAGTTGTCTTGCACAGCTTTAGTGTCTTTGTATAAAGCCTTGAAATACAGCACCAACTTGCCTCCAGAAATGCCTAGACTCCCTGCTCTCCATGCTGGCACCGGGCCACCCACTGCAACTGTGATTCCCATATTCTTACTCTCTCAAGGCCTCTGTTTTATTTATTTTTCTCATTGTTGTTGCAATATATAAAAAAAAAAGCCATGTAAAAAAGGAAGAGTTCATGCTGGTTCACAGTTTCAGGGCATAGTCTACCATGTCCACACATAAATATATTCATGTACATATACATAATATATACATCTGTTTGCACATAAACATACACATGTTCACAAATAGAAATATACACATGTACATTCACAAATGTTAATATATAAATGTACATACAAAAACATAGAAGTGCACATGCAAATACAAGTATAAATAAACATGTGTACAAATATACACATGTATACACAAATGAATATACACATGAACACATACATAAAATACATATTATGCAATAGATACACACATATATATGTGCAAACATAAATATACAAATGTATAGGGGCTGGAGAGATGGCTCAGAGGTTAAGAGCATTGCCTGCTCTTCCAAAGGTCCTGAGTTCAATTCCCAGCAACCACATGGTGGCTCACAACCATCTGTAATGGGGTCTGGTGCCCTCTTCTGGCCTGCAGGCATACACACAGACAGAATATTGTATACATAATAAATTAATAAATATTTTTAAAAAACAAATGTATATGACATACATACAAATGGACACATAAATATATGTATTTACATATAAGATGCACATGTACACATGTAAATAGACATGTACACACATTTTACACATGCACATACCTAAATATACACATGCACAAAACCATAAATGAACAAATACACACAAACACATATAAACACATCAGTAGACATAACATACAAACAAATATACATATGTACACATAAACTTATATTTTTACACAAACACAAGAAATGCACATGTACACACACAAACATGATACATACACATGTACAAACACAAAAATATAGAAATGTACACATTAAATATACATATGTATATGCAAGCATAAATGTACAGATATTTACACATAGACAAATATGTACTGTACACATGTAAATATATATGTACTTACACATAAACATATACATTTATATAAAAAATACACATAGAGATTTATGTACAAACACAAAAATATGTGGGCATAAATATGGATTTCTGCCCACACATAAATATACACAAGTATATACATAAATACACAAATAAATGCATGCACACCCATAAACATCACATGCACAAATATAAACATATACACACATTAACATATATGCACACATATGCTTACATATGTACTCAAACATAAAGAAAACCATGTACACACATAAAATACACATATACATACCCACAACAATATACAAATATGCAAACACATAAACAGATATAGGTACACAGTCAGAGATATACCCTATTACATACACATATAAACATACACTTGTTTACACTCAAACTGAAACATACACAGGAACACACAAAGAACACATGCACGCCTCTTGGGGCAATGGGGCCGAATCCTGAGGGCAACCTAGCAGGTGGGAGCTCCTTTGTTTCAATAGCCTGCCTGCAGCAAGCAAGGTAGGCGCTTTGTTTACTAGCTACCCAACCAGCATGGAGATCTGATCTCGGCACCAGGAGAGACATCACTGGGGAGTGCCATCACTGGGAAGGTATATCAGTAGGCAAGGAGACCTGATCCTGTAAAAAAGATCCATAGGGAAGCATTCAGAGGAAGAGATGGGCAGGCACCAATGCAAGAATACACCCAACAATCTGAAAAACAACATGAAACCACCAGAACCAAGCGACCTCACAACAGGAGGACATGAATACCTTAATCAAGAAGAAGTAGAAAAAATTGACTTTATGAAAGTGATTGATGCCCTTAAACAGCATGTAAAAAATGCCCTTATAGAAATGGATGAGAAGTATAACAGAAAGTTTGAAGAATTGAATAAATCAGTAACAATACCCTGGCAAACCAAGGAAAAACAATCAAACAGAAAATGGAAACAGTTCAAGACTTGAAAACTGAAATGGAGACAAAGAAGACAACACAAACAGAGGGTCAGCTGGACATGGAAAATCTAGGTAAACGAATAGAGACTACAGAAACAAGCATAACCAGCAGAATACAAGAGATAAAAGAAAGAATCTCAGATTCTGAAGATAACATAGAGAAAATAAACATACTGATCAAAGAAAACAGCAAGTCCAACAAACTCTCATCACAAAACATTCAGGAAATATGGGACACAATAAAAAGACCAAACCTAAGAATAATTGGAGTAGAATAAGGAGAAGATGTGTATCTCAATGGTCCAGAAAATATATTTAATAAAATTATAGAAGAAAACTTTCCCAACCTAAAGAAAGATGTACGTATGAAGGTTCAAGAAGCATACAGAACACCGAATAGGCTGGATCAAAAAAAAAAAATCCCCTCGCCATATAATAATCAAAACACAAAGCATACAGAATAAAGAAAGAATATTAAGAGCTGCAAAGGAAAAAGGCCAAGTTACTTATAAAGGTAAACCTATCATACTTACACCTGACTTCTCTATGGAAACCATGAAAGCCAGAAGGTCCTGGATTGATGTACTGTGTTGTAATAGGAGCAGCGGGGCTGCGTCCCCAGCACCCCGGCCGCCTGCTAGCTTATGCCCGAAATAACAACACACAAACTGTATTCATTTAAACACTGCTTGGCCCATTACTATCTAGCCTCTTCTAGGCTAATTCTCACATATTAATTTAGCCCATTTCTAATCAGGTATGTAGCACCCCAAGGTGCGCTAATCGGGAAGATTCTAGCCTACTTCCATCCTGGGTTGGAGCTTCATCGCGAGTGCCTCAGCGAGCAAAGCTATCACGTCTACCCAGGAGAGCGGAGCATGGCGTCTCTGAGCTCACTTCCTCTTCCTCCCAGCATTCTGTTCTGTTTACTCCTCCCACCTATGTTTTAACCTATCAGGGCCAAGCAGTTTCTTTATTGCTTAACCAATGAAATCAACAGATTGATATATGACACTCCCACATCAGTACTGCAGAAACTAAGAGACCATGGATGCAAGCCCAGACTACTATACCCAGCCAAGCTTTCGTTCACTATAAATGGAGAAAACAAAAATTTTCCAGGATAAAAAAAATTTAAACAATATGTAGCCACAAATACAGCCTTACAGAAAGTAATAGAAGGAAAATCACTAACCAAGGAGTTCAACAATGACCACAATAACTCAGACATCTAGAGAATGTGAAGCCAGCGCAACTCAAAGGGAAACACACAAACTCTACTACTAAAAAAGTGAACAGAGTTAACAACCACTGGTCATTAATATCACTTAATGTCAATGGTCTCAACTCACCTATAAAAAGGCACAGGCTAAGAGACTGGATGTGAAAACAGGATCCAACATTCTGCTGTTTTCAAGAAACACACCTCAACCACAAAGACAGGCACCTACTCAGAGTAAAGTGTTGGGAAAAGGCTTATCAAGCAAATGGACCTAAGAAACAAGCAGGTGTGGCCATACTAATTTCTAACAAAGTTGACTTCAAACTTAAATCAATCAGAAGAGAGGGAGAGGGACATTTTATACTCATAACAGGAACAATGCATCAGGATGAAGTCTCAATCTTGAATATCCATGCCCCTAATATAAAAGCACCCACGTACATAAAAGAAACATTACTAAAACTCAAGGCAGCCATCAAACCGCACACACTAATATTAGGAGACTTCAACACACCTCTCACACTCCTCTCTCACCAATGAACAGGTCAATCAGACAGAAACCTAACAGAGAATTAATGGAGGTAATGAATCAATTGGACTTAACAGACATCCATAGAATATTCCACCCAAATAGCAAAGAATATACCTAATTCTCTGCAGCTCATGGAACCTTCTCAAAAATTGACCACATATTCGGTAACAAAACAAACTTCCACAGTTACAAAAAAATATTAGTAACCACCTGTGTCTTATCAGATAACCATGGATTAAAGTTAGAATTCAACCACAATGCTACCCCCAGAAAGCCTACAAACTCATGGAAACTGAACAGTCAACTACTGAACCATACCTGGATTAAGGAAGAAATAAAGAAAGAAATTAAAGTCTTCCTTGAATTGAATGAAAATAAAGAAACAACATACTCAAACTTATGGGACACTATGAAAACAGTCCTGAGAGGAAAGTTCATAGCACTAAGTGCCCACTTAAAGAAAACAGAGAAAACACACATTGGAGACTTAACAGCCCACCTAAAAGCTCTAGAAAAAAAAGAAACAGACTCACCTAAGAGGAGTAGAAGACTGGAAATAATCAAACTGAGGGCTGAAATCAAGAAAATAGAAATACAGAAAACAATCCAAAGAATCAATGAAACAAAAAGCTGGTTCCTGGAGAAAATCAACAAGATTGATAAACCCCTATCCAAACTAATCAAATGGCAGAGAGAGAATGTGCAAATTAATAAGATCAGAAATGAAAAGGGGAACATAACCACAGACACAAAGGAAATTCAGAGAATCATTAGATCGTACTACCAAAGCCTGTATGCCACAAAACTGGAAAATGTAAAAGAAATGGACACTTTTTTAGATAAATACCATATACCAAAGTTAAACCAGGACCAGGTG
>NW_026067904.1:3156926-3241484 GCF_014885135.2 Alexandromys fortis | reverse complement strand
TAGTTCCTTGAGCAGCTGAGGATAGGGAACCTGAAATGACCCTATTCTATAGCAATACTGACGAATATCTTGCATATCACCATAGAACCTTCATCTGGTGATGGATGGAGATAGAGACAGAGACCCACACTGGAGCACCGGACTGAGCTCCCAAGGTCCCAATGAGGAGCAGAAGGAGGGAGAATATGAGCAAGGAAGTCAGGACCACGGGGGGTGCACCCACCCACTGAGACAGTGGGGCTGATCTATTGGGAGCTCACCAAGGCCAGCTGGACTGTGACTGAAAAAGCATGGGATAAAACCTGACTCTCTGAACATGTCGAACAATGAGGGCTGATGAGAAGCCAAGGACAATGGCACAGGGTTTTGATCCTACTCTATGTTCTGGCTTTGTGGGAGCCTAGCCAGTTTGGATGTTCACCTTGCTAGACATGGACGAAGGGGGGAAGACTTTGGACTTTCCACAGGGCAGGGAACCCTGACTGCTCTTTGGACTGGAGAGGGAGGGGGAAAGGAGTGGGGGGAAGGGGAGAAGGGTGGAAGGAGGGGGAGGGAAATGGGAGGCTGGGAGGAGGCAGAAACTTTTTTTTTCTTTTTCTCAATAAAAAATTTAAAAAAAGAACACATGCACATATGCATTATGCACCATATACTTACAAACATATTCACATGTACACTCATATAAATATACTAATTTATACACAAAAAACACAAGTACACACATGTACGCACACAAATAAATATACAGATATATACACAAACATAAATATGCTCATGTAAACATAAATATACACATCTACACACATAAACATGCATTTATATGCACCCAAACACACACGTACTTACAGATGTGCCCACAGATAAACATGAGTCACAAAACCTAAGTCCTTAATCCTCATCTGTATCTCCGTTCTCACCACCCTGACTCAGCTCCTGTCAACTTCAACCTAAACAACTCAAACAGCTTCCCTTCTGTTCAGCCTCAGGCAAGTGTCACGGATGTGTAAACTCCTTTGCACATGCTCTCTAGATTTTGAAAATCCAAATCTGATTTTGTGTCTCCCATGATGAATATCTTAACATGATCATGCGTCTAATGGGGAGCCATTAGAAAGCTCCCCAAGCTCTTTTTTATGACTTGTGTGTGATCCTAAGGGACCCTTCTAGGCAAAGTTGTGCAACTCACACCCTCACTCTGCCATGACTCCCCCCTCCCTCATTCCCCAAACACAGTAGCAGGCTCCTAAGCAGGCTCCTCTAAGCAGCTCCATGTCTTCCTGGAAACACCAGCACAACCACTGGAATTTGCTTCTGGAATCTTTCAGGGCCTTTTCCATTGGAACTCATTTTTTCCTTCTCCTCCCTCACACGTGGGTTCACAGCAGTCATGGTGTGCTACATGTGTTTATACTTGTAGCTTTTACAGGTTGGAACTCTTTCAAATGAAAACAATACCTTTAATTCTTGATTTGGGTCCTAAAATCTAAAAGTTATGCCTGACTTATTATCTGGCACTTGTTAGGAATTTGAAGTGCCGGTAAATGACAATTAGATTAAATTGTGAATTTAGACAGTCATAGCAAAAGCAGGAGGCAGGAAGGATGTCGGGGAGAATTTCATTGTCTCTCTTCTGCTTGTTTTGTAAATCAGGAAATTAAGAACAGTATGGTTTTAGGATAAAACATCCAGACTTGAAAATAAAAGTTGCTAAAATGTGTCTGACATCAGATAAAGAAAGGTTGCATCTCTTTCTGTCATATTTTCTTGACTGTTTATAGTTATTATTTTTGATCCTTTGGTACTTATTTTTTTCAGGTTTTTATATGATCACACCATTTCTCCTTTCCTTTATCTTCCTCCAAATCTTCCCGCATACCCTTCCCTTTCCTCTTTCAAATTCATGTCCATTTTCATTCATTGTTGTTACATGCATACATTCATTGTTGTGTATATGAATATATATATTTCTAAACATAATCTGCTCAGTCTGTATGATGTTACTCATATGGAAGCATTTTCAGGGTTAGCCATTTGGTGTTGGAGAACCAGTTGGTACTCTCTTCCCTGGAGAAAACTAATTCCTCCATTGTCAGCATTCCCCAGCGGCATGCACATCTTTGTGTAGGGTTGAGGCCTCATGCACTTTCTTTTGTCTGCTTTGGCGTGTCTACTATTGTTGTCCTTGTCAGCTCATGTTTTGATCATCAAGTTGATGACACTTCATGAGCATAGCTTCTGACATTCCGAGGAGATGTAGTCTCCTAGCAAACTCCCTGATCTTCTGGCTCTAACCATCTTTCTACCTACCTGCCTCTTTCTTGATCTTTGGATAGGAGACGTGTTTTGTGGGTGTGTCATTTGGGGACTGGGGTCCACAACTCTGCATTTTGATGGGTTGTGTTTTCTGTAATGACCTCTATCTGTTGCAGAGGGGAGCTTGCTTGAGGTGAGGACTACGCTTCTCTGTGAGCACAAAGACAAATGTGTAAGCTGTCGTTAGGGATTCTGATGGTTAGTGAAGTGGTAGCTGCAGGCTCTCTCCCAGACCCATAGCTTCACTAGCCCTGACTAGCTCACTGTATCTCCTTTCAGTACCGGACACTGTTTCCCTCTTGTTACCAGGGTCTTAAGTCTAGTTAGAGAGCTTTTGGTTACCCTCAGGTGGTGTGTGCCACTACAGACCCTTTAGGGTGCTCGTGACATACTGGTCATTGTCACGGATCATAGGTGGTAAGGCTGTTGGTTGCTACCCTCATTTGGAAGTTTGCATGTTTGCATGGTACCTTCAGGCTCCATGAAAACTAGTACTCGGGGAGGAGGCATTTAATGCCCTCTTTTGAGACAGGGTCTTAATATGCAGCCTTGGTTGTCCTGGAACTCACTATGTGAACCAGAATGGCCTAAAGCTCATAGGCACCCACCAGATTCTGTCTCCTGAGTGCTGAGACTAAAGGTGTATACCACCATGCCCAGCTCTTTTAATGCTTTTTAAATCTAAGATTAAGGAAGGAAAACACTTCATCTATCTTCTTATAAAGTGTTACTCTAGGGAAGAATTCATATTCTGTTTTGAGGTAGGCTAATTAAGCAGAAATCCTTTCATTTGCTTTGTTACTTGACCACATAAATATACCTGATCAGATCTGAAGACCCACAATCCCTGCTTTCCTTCAAGGTCCGTGAACACTTATTTATTTACTTTGGAACTTAATCAACATTAAAGATTTAAATGATCTCTACTAAATTGGACTCCATTTATTTAACTTAAGATTACAGCCTATGTAGGTCTTTTAGATTTAAATACTCCTGCATATGCCATAGGGTCTTTGTATCACCTACATAGTTCATTTCAAATATCTCAAGTCTTCTAGACTTATTTGAAAACTGAGTGTCACGGACCAAAGAACAAAGTTTTGTGGAACATATTTATTTAAGCATGCCTCTCAATTAATAAAAATCTCACTTTCGCCTAGTCTGCCTACATAACCAGTGGTCATTGAAAAATAAAGAAATGGTCATAGTCCAGATCTTTACTGTGAATACATGTATGGCTCTCAGTAAGAAGACAGGGCAAGAAAGGGTCTCAAAAACCTCAGAATAATTGCAATATTTAATTTCTAACATGTAGTCATCACCTACAAAGTCTATAGGGCCATCCAGTTCATATAGTTGTTCAGGAAAGAGTAAACCTTTAATTATATATACTATGTAAATACACAAATTTACTGGTTAGAATTCACTCATACAACTTTAGGATCACAAATACAGCCTAAAATGTTTTGTTCCTGTGAACATACTATTATGGCTGTGCCATGAGCCCCGCAGAGACCACCAGGAGTCTAAGTTTGTACGCAAAAGATAAGAGCCTTTATTGCAAACTCGAGCTTGAATCCCCCATCTGTTCTGACTCAGTGGTTGCATCAGAGAGCCCTGAGCTCAGTTATAGAAGAGGTTTTTAAGGAATAAAGGATGGGAAAGGGGAATTCCAGATTTAGAAGGGGGTTGAATTCAGATGGGGGTTGCAGGAATGGGGCAACAGAAGTCTTGTCAGACAGGAATTGGTACTGGCTCTGCTGCAAGGAAATTGGCCACCTATATACAAATTATGTAAGCTATTCTCAATGTTCTGGAGCATGTAGTACATGCTTGTCTCAATTCTGATTGCTCCCCCACAGGGTGCAGTTTGTTTTTTCCTGGTTGTTGTAAGGATGAGGTCTAGTCTTCGGTATTGGTAGCCTGCAAGCTTATCATGGCTGCACTGATGTTAAGTTAGGTCTCCTTAAGTATTTGCACAAATATTAACTAGCTTTTATATTTTTTTTAACAATGCTATATTAAAAAACACAGTAAAGTGCTGCTCAAGGTGTTCCAGGTACTTATAACCCATTTAATGTTCTATTAATTAATGAAAAAAAATCGTCAACATCATTGGCTTTTGCTATCTCTTACATTATCGCTTGCTTAATATTTTAAAATTTATGCATGCTAATCTTGTCCCCAGGCAAAACTGAATTGCAAAATCTGAATTGGTAATCATATAGTATATTTACTTTACAGCAGCCGCAATAACTAAAATGGCATTGTCAAAACAACATAATATGTAGTTCCTTGATTGCTGCCTTTAAATCGGCCCCTTCATTATTTAATAAGGCCTAGTGGTTTTATTTAGTCATTGATTTCATATTTTTCAAGATATATACATTCAGTCTGTGCATGAGTTGGATAAACGTGAGGATAAAGCGATGACATCTGCTGAACTTTATGAGTCTTAAAATTTTGACTAGAAAAATATAATGTTCTCTTCTTTTTTATTCCTGCTTCTTCCACATACATCATGCATAGACTAAATAGAATGGAAAGTTCCATGGAAAACAATACAAATTGACTCCATGACCAGAAAGAACAAACAATCCCACACTTTAAAACAGCCATCAATGTAATATGATAAGATGCCTTTCCATGAGGGAGATTAATTGTCACCATTATTGCTTTTAAGTTAAATTAGGCTGTATGGAAGAAAACTGTTTTTGAATCATAATATCTAGAATGATTAGAGTTCCGTCAAATAGCAATCAGATACACGTGTTTGTGATATTTAGTTATTTATGAATAAAAAACCAAGGGTATATCTGCATAAGATCAAGTTAGTCACCATTTGAGCATGGAAGATGGAGCGGCTCATGAGCCCCCACACCTTGCTGAGCAGCTATGGTTTCTTGAGTAGGGGGAGTCAGTTTCCTTTAAGTCTGTGTGCTAGGTTAGTTGACTATATCCTAGCGGATGGTTCCACACTCATAAGTGTTATGAGCAGCACAGTTTGAACTTCATAGGTTATTAATTAAAAAAAGCATGCTTAGTGGGGAGGGGCTAGAGGCAGGGGCTAGATCTGGGAAGAGTTAGAGTAAATATTATCATTACACATTGTGTGAAATTCTCGAAGAATTAATAGAAAGATACAAATTTTAAAAATTGAAGAGTATTCAACAGATGGACTATAGACACCGGGAAGTTCTTGTGATTCCACTAACCCAGCAGTGTGTGGTGTGTAACATGGACAGCTGGCCTCTTGCTCCTGCCGCCGAGCCTTGCCTGCCATGCTGGACTGTGCCTTGTATTGTGAACCGAAGTAATTGTTTTGCGTTTGGTATTTGATCACAGCAATGAGAAAAGGAACTAATACACCATCACATCATGATTTTCCAAAGAGAGACTATTTTATTACAAAAAGGGCATATTCTCCAAAATGGAGGTATCTTTGTGTGCTGATTGGTGTTTATTGTGAACTTGATAGGATCTGGAATCCCCTGGGAGATAAATCTCCAGGCACACGGTGAAGGATGATTTGGATTAGGTTAGTGCCCACCTGGGAGTACTGGTTTACCCTGATCCTTGGGGAGGGAAGAAGGAGAGGAAAAAAGAAGCACCTTCCCTCCCCACCTCTTCCCCCAGGTACCATGGTGCCACAGCATGAGAAGGCAGAGATGGCCCAGGCAGACCTGTGGTGGTCTTCATTCCATCTTGTGGGAGATTATCTAAATGAAGGTTAGCCTCAGAGCCTGTCTGTGAGGGATTACGTTAGGTTAATGGAGCTGAGAAGACCTAACCTAGCAGTAGTTAGCACCATTCAGGCTTGGGTCCTGGACTGCAAGAAAGGAAAAAGCTAGCTGAGCACTGGCATTCACCACCCAGGTCTTGCTAGCTATGGACACAGTGTGGCCAGCTATTTCAAGCTTCTGATGCCTTGAATTTCCCCCCATTAATAGACTTTCAGTTGTGAACTAAAACAAGCTCTTCCACCATTCAGTTGCTTTTGTCAGGTTATTTTATCACAACAATGGAATAAAGATTAAGGCAGAAATTGGCCCCAAGGGATTGGGACCATTGCTGTATTAACCTGACTCTGTGGTCCTTGGGCTAATTTGATTCTTGGACGTCTAATATTTTTGGAACTACTTGTGGCTGGAATGTGGAAGAGTTAGGCACTTTGAGCTAGAAAAGCGCGGGCACGCAGAACTCATGGGTTCACCTACCTTTCTGGTGGGAACTTAGGAGACAAGAATGCTGAGGGGCATGTAGACAGCAGAGATCTAGCTCATAAGGTTTCAGAGCCGTAAGAGGACTGTATTAGGAAGTGATAGAAGAGTCGTTTGTGTAATAATCTTGGCCAAGAATCTAGTTTCATTTTACCTGTATCTGGAGAACTTGAATGAGGTTGAATTTAAAAATATGAACTCATTGTTTGGCAGAGAAAATTTCAAGGCAGGAGAGCATAGGCTGGTGTGGAAAAGGTGGCTGTAAATGTTAGAGATATCCATATCACTGAAGAGAAATCTTATGTGGTGCACTTGCATAGTAGGAAAGGTGTCCTAAAGGCAAAACCTAGCCTTAGACCCTAAGTTAACCTGTAAGTTTTATCTGCCCAAGGACCAGGTAACGTCCGAGGATTGTGTGAGTTGTAGTTCTTGAGAAACAGACAAACAAACAGCAACAAAACCAAAGCCTCATGGGAAAGTACAGTGGCCAATGAGTTTTGTCTTTGTAAACCCTAACAACACATGTCTTGCGGGGTGGAACTTAATAAAAGCTTGTTTTAAATGTGAATTGTTTTAAAATGGTGGAATTGGTTTTCCCAGGCAAATTTCAAGATTAACATTAGCCCCTCATAGGGTCTTTCTTACAGAAATGCAAATAGGACTCCAGTAGCCCAGGGAATGACTTCTCACAGTGACATATTGGGTTAGATGAAATTTTAAAGATTCAGTGAAGCTGCCAGCAAAGTGAAGAGCAAGTCACTGTCCTTCATTACGTCATACCTACAGAAGGTGTTCACATGCTGGCTAAACCCAAACCGTAACCATTAATTAGTTTTTAAAAAACCTTTAAAGTTTTTTTTTTGGTTGTTGCTTGCTTTCAAAGAATTTCTTTCTATATTCCTGAGTTAAATTTTTCTATTTTCTCAAGTCATAAATTTTATTTTAATTTTAGGGAAGTTACAAAAGGGTATGTTTCAACTTTCTGTTCTTCCTGATTTTCCTGGAGTCTTTTGGTAATTTTTTTCATGTTTTGAATGTTCTATGTCTAATTTCACCAAAATGCATGATACACAGTGACAGCATCATTTAACACATCACCTCCTCTATATGCATGACGTCTACAATCTGTATGGATTATGACCAGGAGGAATGTGCTGAAAAGTTGACTTAGCCCTAAGCAATTGTAGCTTTGTAGCCTTAATGTTTAATAAGAAGAACTAGCCTAGTGAGCTAGTCCTCAGTGCACACAATGTCAGCTCCAGGAGTTAGATCCTGGGTTGGGGCTGGTAGAACTAGAGTTCCTGTCTCATAGACCGGACTCTTGAGGGGGACAGGACAAGTCCGAGAGGGGCTCTAAGACATGCAGAAAGACTGCAGAGAAGTCATCAGGCTTTGATGAGGTGCAGGGTAAGGAAGCCATTTGGCTCAAACACCCGTAATCAGAATAGAGAGGCCATGGCCACGAGCACCCAGAGTTGGCCCTCCTTCGTGTCCTCCAAGGACAACCCGTGACTCAGCATTCTTAGAAACAGCGTCCTTTAGACAGTCGTGGGGATGTGGACATGCTGTGTCAGTATGGAGCAATGAGCAACAGGAACTTGCTTCCACTCTGCTGTCCCTTCGCTGGACGGAAGCTTTTCGATTTGTGCAATCCTGTGTGTCAGTTGTTGAGGTTTTTCTCTTCTACTCGTGGAGTCTAATTCAGAAGATTCTTCCCTATATTTGTGTTTTGACCTTCCTTGTCAGGAGTAGAGAGCATAACAGGATCTGTTGAGAACGCTGTGTGACTGGGACCCTGGTAGACACGTGATTCTGTTTATAGAGGAAAGCTCTCTCCAGTCCAGAGAGAAGAACCCAAGATTTCAACCACCAAGACCTTTGCGAGAAAGAGCTTTGCTGCCTAAAAGAGATTTGCCGTCGGAAAAGCTACAACTTTACAGAAGCAAAAAGAAGCAGGCCCGATCTGAATTCCAAACAGACAGCTGTAAATGGTAGCTGGTTTCTGTCTCTTACCCTGCTGCCTTCCTCTTTGTCATCACCACCCACTCCCGGCTAGGAGTCAACCACATTCTCAGTTTTCCAATAGTTAATAGTCACCGACTACTTCCTTCCTTCTCCCAGCCTATCTCCCTGGGTTTTCCCAAGGGCTCTCTTTCATTTGTCATGTTAAAAACGGTTAACATAAACATTACTTGGTGAGAACATTTCAACCCTGGCTTCATGTTGACACCCCAACAGCCGTGAAACCACAAGGAATGTCCCCATGTAATAAATACAAACGAGCACTTCTCTGTGACCTATGTGACACACGAGCAGAGTAAATAACAAATATTATAGGAAAGGTCAGTTTGCTGGCATGACTGGACGGTCTGGGTTTCATAATCTTTTTACATGTGTGGTGAGTTCCTTAGAGCTCCAGGTTTTTCACTGGATTAACCCCCTTGCTGTTCAAAGGAGCCATGAGAGCCCCTTTGTTTACTGCTTTTGGTCATCTGTTTTGCCTCCCACCCTTCCTCTGAATGTCCATCACTGATTAATCACGATCAGCAACTTGGGACCATGCTTCTCAGTTTCTGGGCAGTTGATGTGATGGTCAGAGAAGTGCAAAGAATAATTGGCCTAGAAATAAAAAAAAAAAAAAAAACCAGGAAGGGCAGGAAAGAAGGCTCGGTAGTTTAAGAGCACTGGCTGCTCTTCCAGAGGACCCCAGTGCAATTCCCAGCACCCACATGGCCACTCACAACTGTCTGGAGCTCCAGTTCCAGGGGGTCCAGCACTTTCACACAGACACAGTCAGGCCAAACACCAATATACACAAAATAAAAATAAATCACTAAAATAGTAACAACAATAAAAGAACAGGAAGGGTTGCAGCATGCAGCATTATTCTGTTTTTCTAAGGCACTGGGGAGAACCTTAACTGAGAAGTTAGGTGCCCTCTAGGTAAAGATGAAACACTTTGACTTCAGAGAATCACAATTGAGCTACAATAACTATGAATCTCTCATTTGTTAATTGACATTCCCCAGACTAAAATGATTTTCTTGAATATCAGTCACTGCATCAAGAAAAAATGATTTTTTCAATACTTAAAGAGTTGGAGATGAGATATGGTATGAATTATCTCAAAAATAACTGCATGGTCCCTGTGGAAACAGTTGAAAGCCTGGCGTTAGATGAGAAATGAGGTCAACTTCCCCAGGTGTCTCACTGGTAGGAATGAATTACTACGTGCTGTAACAGACTTGGGGAACCTAATTCTCTGATGTGCTTGAACTTAATTAGATTAACATTCAAGCAGGATTTCCTAAAAGCCACGAGAAAATTCTAAGTGCCCACTGGAAAATTGAACTACCAGTGCCGAAACCATAATAGTCATAGTATAGGTGGGCAGATGAATCATCACATGTAAGACGGAGAAGGCAGGGCATAAGGGGACACTGACCTTTCATAGGCAGAGGAAAGACTGGGAGAAAACACATCACAGTGGCCACAGAACTAAGAGAAGAAACAGTGGAAGCCCAGAAAAGCAAGGAGAAAGACAGAATCTAGATCAATTCAGCATTTAACACATGCTGGTTCTTGTGGTCTTTACTTCATGACAGTTTCCATAGAATATTCAAAAAACCCAGGGGAACTTCCCATGAACTACTCTAACTAAAGGAGAAAGGCATAGTTCAGAGGAGTAGACTTGTTAGACATAGCGGGGCACCACTCTGTCTGATTCAAAAGCCTGTGGCTCCGCCATGATAGGTTCTCTTCCACGACCCTGTATGGGCAGCAAGACTAGGCGGGATGGTTAGAAAACAAGAAAATTCTGTTTTCTTTTATTTGGCAGCTTCTTTGATTTATTGTTGATATCCAAAGAGAAGCAATCCTGTGAGAGTCCCATTTCAGTGCCACTAATAATTCTTGCCTCTTTGCTGGAAGACTCATAGCTGTTAGCTCAAAAGATCTCCTATCTTTAAAACAAACCTTTTTGACCTTTGAACTTTATTTGGTCTTTCACCTCATAGTCCATCCCTTAAGGAAGCCAAGGCAGGAACTCGAGGCAGAAACCTGGAGGACAGAAACTGAAACAGAAACCACAGAGGAGTGCCACTTACAGGCTTGCTCTAGCTTGCTCAATGACCTTCTTTCTACAGCCCAAGTACAGGGTTCATTGCGCACTTTTATACTCATCATTATAATTTGTTCTTGCTCGATTTCTCAATGGTCTTCCTAAAAATAGCGCTACTTTCTTCTTTCATACCACATACATATTCCTTCACCCTCTCACCTCTTCATCCATTTTAGACCTTATCATAGTTAGCATCAATTGTTAACTTTACACATCTGGGCAGAGGGACCCCCCAGTTATGGAATTACCTCCATTAGACTGGTCTGTAGACGTGTCTGTGGGGAAACTGTCCTCTTCAAAACATGATGATGGTGATGACGATGCTCGTGGGTGTTTTGCCTTCATGTATGCCTGTACCCCACTACATTGTGCCTGCAGAGGCCAGGAGGAAGTGTGGGATCTCTGACACTGCAGTTATATGTGTTTGTGAGCCACCGTGTGAGTTCACATGGAAAGCTGAACCCGGAGTGTCAGAAAGAGCCACCAGGGCTCTCAACCAATGAGACTCCTTTCCAGCGTCTTGTGGAGAATTTTCTTAATTGCTAATTTATGTAGACGAGTTCAGCCCACTGTGAGCAGTGCTATCCTTGGGCAGGTGGCCCTGGGTTGTATAAGAAAGGGAGCTGAGCAAGCAAGAGAGAGGAAGCCAGCGAGCAGCATTCCTTGTGGTGTCTGCTTCAGGTTTTGCCTCCACGTTTCTGCCTTGAGTTCCTGCCTTGCCTTCCCTCACTGATAAACTATAAAGTATAAGATCAAATAAAGCCCTTTTCACCCCCAAACTACTTTTGGTGTACTATGATAGCATTTATCATAGCAAAAGGCAAATTCTTCCCTATCCATAGCCTGCCTTCTGCTTCATGTCCTATTTAAATACAGACAAGAGGGAAAGTGAACTATTCATCTTACTGGGTTTGACTTATTTCATTAAACATAGTGATCTCTAGTTCCATCTGATTTTATTCTTCTTTAAGGCTGAATCAAAACATACTGTGTTGTGTTTAAGCATCTCTCTAACATTCATTGCAGGTGACATCCTTGTTTTCCCCCTCTTGGCTTCTGCGATGACGCAATCTCCTGTTCCCTTCTATCATCATTTTTACTCTCACATTTTTTCTCTCCTCAATTCCAATTATTAAAAAACCTTCTAGAACTTTTTTTAAAGCATGAAATCTCCCCTTGACTCATCACATCTAGTCTTATGGGATTTGTTTTGTTTTAGTTTGTTATGTATTTTATGCATGAGTGTTCTGTCTGCATGTATGCCTTCATGTCAGAAGAAGGCATTAGATCCCATTATAGATGGTTGTGAGCCACACGTGGTAACCGAACTCAGGACCTCTGGAGGAGCCACCAGTGCTCTTAGTCACTGAGCCATCTCTCCAGCCCCGTCTTGTGAGTTTTAAATACTTTATATACAATGAAAGCTCGATGATCACATCCCCTGACATTTCCCTCTGTATATTCAAAAAGAATCTCAATCTTAAAACCAATAAGTCAGAACTCCCGGTTTCTCCCTTGTTTAATAAATAAATGGTTAACTCAGCAGATCTGAGCAGCAGCCCCAGGAATTCCAAAGATCTTCAGGACTGTGCCTTTGCTTAATCTGAGGGCCTGAGATCTGAGCTGTGTCTTAGTAAAACCCAGAGGTGAGTGTCAGGTTAAATGCTGAAGGCTGCACAGAACAGGCTAGGCACGACACATCCATGGTCAGCCATCTGGATACCCTTGCTTATGTAACTGACTGCAAAGCATAGGAGGAGCTTCCTTGGTAATGGAATCACAAATGATCGCACAAAGTGTCTGAGAGAGATAAACACTGACCATGTGAACCCACTGGAAGAGAAGAAAAGGAAGCGAGTATTTACTTCTTTTTAGACATAACCTTCTTTATCTTTTACTGTCCATAGATCTCTAGCCTTTTATACCAATAAGCAGGAATCATTGGTACAATGGAATTCATGATTTTTCTGAATAAAAATAAACCCAGCCTAATAACTTTCTTAGGGCCCTACCTTCACCTGTAAAATTTAGTTTTCTCCCATTTTTCTCAGATCAGTAACCGCAAACATATTTACACGCTGGTTAAAGCCCAAACTTATTGCTATACTTTGGGGCATCCTTTTCCTTATTTCAGTCTCTTAGTTCTTCACCAAACCCTCAATGTCCCAACTGTAAGCTACGTCTTCTCTATGCTTCTCTCCGTCTCTGGTAAAACCATCTCAATACAAATAACACTTCTGTAGCCACCTCCTAGTGAGTATTCCCTGTGTATCACGTAGCACAAACACTTGAAACCTGCAGTGAGTTCTTCTTTAGCCTAAAGACTGAAATCCCTCAATTTACTAAGTCAGTAAGTACTGTATGATCTCCTAAATAATCTACTGTTGTTTACATTCAGATTAGAGTTTTGGCTTAAAAATTATATCCAAGTGCCCTCTTCCATACTCCCCAAAACTGTTATATCCTTTCTGAATTTTTCTACTTCTCTTGAGGGTGACATTAATATTCTCCAGCTCTATCATCTAGATGTTTATAATTTCAACATGTCTTCATTAGTCACATCCCTGGGAGGAACTAGTTTGTCCTTCCATGATTCAGATCACTGGTTTTTGTTTGTTTTTAATGAAGGGACTAGGGCTAGTGGAGTAGAGAGACCAAAGGAACAAAAGATAGGCATAAATCCCGAGACAAACAACAACAGTAAGCTGTTGATAACTCTAAGGACGAAGAGTGAGAGAATAGAATCTAGATTAGAGGCTGAACTGTCCCAGGGCCCATGCCACAGCCACCCTGGTTGTAGGGAAATGTAGTCATCATGAAAACACACACCCAGGTTAAAAGGTAAAGAATCCTCATCTTCCTCAGCTGTCACCATCCCGTCTATTTTTCCTCCCACATAAGGGATGATGAGAGATGTCAAGGGAGCTACCATGGGACAGCTTACACAAGTAGCCTCCCATGGCACAGGGCAGTGTAGACAGAGGAGGGTAATGGAGAAGGGAACAGGCAGAAGCTCCTGTGTTTCTGTCCTTCCTCCACATATAACCATTTATTAAATATGATTAAAGTTTAAATATTCTCTTTAAGAATATATCAATTCTCCGCTTTGCATTTAGATGTCAAATTGCTTCACTTTAAGTCGCTGATATAATTTCTTACACGGAAGAGCCTGGGTACACGTCGCTCACACATTAATGTCCTTCATTACTTGTCCCTTCAGTACCTTCATGCGTGTCCCTCTGTGTCTCACCATTTTGTTTTTCTCTATATGGTCTTTACTGGAATCTAAAATCTCACCTCAGTGTGATTTTCTATCTTAAACCCTACTAATAACCCTCTTGAACAAAAGTACATCTGATTAATAGTCTCTATATCCCAGACACTGTTTTAAGAATTAGGAATTCAAGAAACAGGTGGATCTCTGTGAGTTTGAGGCCAGCCTAGTCTACAAAACAAGATCCAGAACAGCCTCTGTTTTATAGAAAAACCCAGTACTGAAAAACAAAGAAGAAAAAGAGGAGGGGGAGGAGGAGGAGGAGGAGGAGGAGGAGGAGGAGGAGGAGGAGGAGGAGGAGAAGGAGAAGAAGAAGAAGAAGAAGAAGAAGAAGAAGAAGAAGAAGAAGAAGAAGAAGAAGAAGAAGAAGAAGAAGAAGAAGAGAAAGAAAAGAGAAGAATTCAGGAATATGCAAAATAAGTCAAGTAGGAGAGCACATTAGAAGGTGGTAACTGCTATACAAGAATGGGGTGTGCCAAGGAAGTTTGTAATTGTGAAAGTGATCAGAGCAGGCCTTATTAAGGCAGAGATAACATCAGAAGAAAGATTTCAAAGGCATAATCATGTGACACAAAGCATCTGTAATAGACAGAGCAGTACCAGCAATACCAGGACTTCAAGATTAATAAATGTCTGGCTGGTTTGAGAACTAGCAAGAAATGACGAGTGTATGACTGATATGGAACCTGAGAAAGGTGATGCAGGCCACATCTTAGAGTACCACGGGCCCTCATCTAACTCTACTGGCTACAACCGAAGCTTCCCACATGTATATAGGTGTTCCTGTCTCACGGCTTTCTTTCTATTTCTCTCTTTCCTGAAAAGACTTTCCTCTTGGGGTCACTTTGTAAAAAGCCACCAAATACCATATTGCATCCTTCCTAGCATCCTCTGTAACTTCTCAAGTCGGCAGTGATTTTTCACTGTTTAATTACACGTGTATGTTGACACAAATGATATCTATCATAAAATCCTTGTGTCTTCTCTTTTTGAAATAATATTCTATATTCAATATGAGGGTAGTGATTATGTTAACTAATAATAGTGAGTATGGCTGCACTTAAAAGCATTATTTGTGGAAACGGGGAGACAGTTTCATTGGTAGATCATTTATACTGGGCAAGAGTGAGTCTTTGTCATCGAGATTCTTGCAAGAACTGGCAGGTCTCAGGCTCTACCTAAAGTGACGCTTGGTCCTGCCTTAAGCAAACTGGTAAAAATGAGAACAGTCACGAATTTTTTTTATCTTCAGCTTCAGTCTTTTGGAAGGTGAGGGAAAGAAAAGAGCCAAGATATTTAGCAAGCCACAAAACACGGAATACGCTTAAAGGAAATTTTTCCTCCTCTCAGACCATCACTATGACCTCACATTTAAAAATTATATCCTACGAGAGGAGGGCTCACATCTGTAGTCCCAGTTCTTGGGAGGCAGAGGCAAGAGGATTGCTATGAGTTTCAGGCATTCAAAGCTAGCTGAAGTTACACCATAAGACACTGTCTCAGAAAACCAGGAATGGGTGGCTCATAACTGGGGAATCTTGAAACTGAGAGCAGTGGCAATCTTTAAAAATATCGATCAATAAGGAAGAGACAGAACTGGATGGCACTGCCCACAAGTGCCCCTCCCATGCCCGTCAGTGTCACTTCAACGACAAGGAAAAGGATGAAGCAACGGTGCTAAAAGATGATCGAAACCCGGATGGCTCATGGTGTTACCTGAAGCCACAGAGGCCTGCCGTTTACATAGTAGTATTCGGATTGCTCTACTTTCCGTGAGTGTAGCTTACTGAACATTAACTCTGGCACGCATTAATGAACTGTTTAAAAAAAATGACAGGACATCAGTTATGCTGAGATGCTGTGTGAACTGTTAGCAAGTTCAGCTTCTTTTTAGTTTTGGTTTGTTCACGTGTGCTTTGCTTTGAGGTTCAAACTGACCTGTAAGGTTGTCCTTCATCAGTATAAAATTTAACCATGAAAAGAAATTCCTATGAGAAGTAACTTTCTCTTCAGATAAATTGGATTTTGCTAGTGTTGTAAGATTTGTTATTATTATTATTATTATTATTATTATTATTATTATTATCTAAGGTCTGGTCTACGTTGTTCTGCAAATTTTCTCTGGTTGGCCTCACTTTCTTGACCGTTCTTCAAATACCTCTCAAGACAAAACACTTGATGGAGATTTCGAAGACTAGTGAGCAGGGCTGTGTCAAGCATTCCCAAATGAGAATGTCACTCATCTGGTTTTAGAATGGGATTCCATTCCCCTTGCGGGAGTCTTTGTACTGATGAATCAAACAACTGTATTAGCTAAGCTAAGTCCATCAAAGTCCATCAAAGTAGAAATGGGAATGTGAAGGACAGAGCAACAGGGCAAAATAAAACTCCCCAGTTTCCTTGCATTAGAAACATCAATTTGAGCATTTCCCCACATTTAAACATACTTTTAAAAGGAGCTCACCAAGGCCAGCTGGACTGTGACTGAAAAAGCATGGGATAAAACCGGACTCTCTGATCATGGCGAACAATGAGGACTGATGAGAAGCCAAGGTCAATGGCAAGGGGTTCTGATCCTACTTCATGTTCCGGCTTGGTGGGAGCCTAGCCAGTTTGGATGTTCACCTTCCTAGACATGGACGGAGGGGGGAGGACCTTGGACTTTCCACAGGGCAGGGAACCATGAATGCTCTTTGGATTAGAGAGGGAGGGGGAGAGGAGTGGGGGGAGGGGGAGAAGGGTGGGGGGAGGGGGAGGGAAATGGGAGGCTGGGAGGACGCGGAAACTTTTTTTTTCTTATTCTCAATAAAAAAAATAAAAAAAATAAAAGACTTAAGAAAGTAGGAAAGAGACATGAATATAGTCATGGTGGTAGCATGATGGTAAGTAGAGAGAAGAGGGCAGGGACAGAGTTTCACAGCACCCACACCTCCCCTCCCCCGTTCAGGTCAGCACAGGACCAGCTACCGTGTTCATACACAAGGAAAAGGAGTGTAATCTTGCCTCATAACCCTGGGCCTGATACTGCAAAGGTAGTCACTGGGTATATTCCATTGGCCCTGAATCCTTACATTGCACCAATGGACTGTGATCTCAGACCTGTCCTGGCTCCAACAAAATGAAGTCAACCTGTCGACATCACTACAGCCTTGGGCTGTATTAAACCTTCAACAACCACACCCCAAGACTATGCCAACATCAGCAGTCACAAGATTTTGTCTTATAGTACTTTACCAACTACAAGAAACCGAGACTTAAGACAACTCTGCTACCACAGTGGCCATCACAGTCTAGGTACAAAGAAATATCAGATAATTTACCTTGACTAGATAGGCTTATTCTTGAAAAGCTCTCCCACATAAGCCAGTCTATAAGGGAACAGGTAGCTTGCAAACCAATAATCGTAGGGAATTTCAGTAACATAATAAGAAAGAATTAGATTAACTATAATTCCAGCCAACTAGACCTGACAGATGTTCACAGAACATCCCATCTAGCCACTCAAAATACACATTCTTCTCAAATACACTTTGAACATTCTCTAGGAAAGGTCACATCAGGTCTCAGAACAAGTTTTAACAAATATGGCAAGATTGAACTCATATTAGTTATATTTTCTAACTAAAATCATATAAGATTAGAAGTGGGACGATGAAGAAAGTAAAAGAAAAATTTTTTGGGGCTGGAGAAATGGCTCAGTGGTTAAGAGCACTGGCTGCTCCTCCAAAGGTCCTGAGTTCAATTCCCGGCAACCACATGGTGGCTCATCAACCATCTGTAATGAGATCTGGTGCCCTCTTCTGACCTGCAGACATACAGACAGAATATTGCATACATAATAAATAAATATTAAAAAAAAAGAAAAATTTTTGATTTCTTGAGACAAACAAAAAATGGAATCATGATATGTCAAAAATGTTTGGAATTCAGCAAAAGACATTCTAATAGTCAAACTTATGGAAATAAATGCCTACATTAAAAAGTAAACATCAAATATTACTACATTACAGTTTAAGGTATCAGAGCAAGAATAAAGTAAGTCCAAAGTTGGGAGAAAGAAGGAAATAAAGATCAGAAGAGCAGAATAAATAAAGTGGAACAAAGAAATGATAAATTGATGCATTAAAAAGAAAAAAATCAATAAACCCTTAGCATGGAAAAAAGAGAAAACTCAGATAAAAATTCTTTAACATATAAAACTTACTGAAGTTAAATTATGACAAGATGAAAAATCTGAACAGAATACTGAATTGGGCAATGAGTCAGTAGCTGAGGGTCTTCTGTTGAAACAAAACAAAATGAAACAACCCAGGGATCTGATTACTTCATTCCCAACTTCTACCAAACCAAACCAAACCAAAACCAGATACAGCAATTCTTGTGAAATGTCTAAGAAAATTCTAAAGAATGACATACTTCAAAATCATTCATGAGGCAAACATTAGCCTGGCACCAAAGCTAGATAAGGTAATGATGGGGAAGCAGTGAGTGACAAAGGGAGAACAGGAGAGAGAGAGAGAGAGAGAGAGAGAGAGAGAGAGAGAGAGAGAGAGAGAGAGGGAGGGAACGAAGACAAGCCAGAATCTCCGAACATAGACAGTTCTGAAAGAATACAAAATTCAACCCAACACTAGTCCCACAAGATGACTCAGCAGGTAAAGGTGTTTGCCACCAAGCTTGCTGACACACAGAACCCACATGGCGGAAGGAGAGCGCTAGTTCTCCCAAGTTGTCCAATGACCTTCATATTTATGCCGTAGTAGAAGACTTATCACCCTCCCTCCCTGACACACACACACACACACACACACACACACACCAAATACATAAATGTAAAAAAAATTCAACCGCACTAGATAAGGCTTATTCACCACAGAACACAGAGACCACACAAGAGATGTATCATCCCAGAGTTACAATGGGGTCCATCCACACAAATCAGTAGGCACGATCAACACATCAGCAGAAGAGAAGAATCACACGGGCAGTTCAAAAAGTGCAGGAAAAAAGTATCTGGTAAAACTTAGCATTCCCTCATGATAAAATCTCGTAATGAGTTGGGTGTAGAGAGAAAGTACTTCTGCTCGGCAAAGGTGACATACTCGAAGATGGAGTTACACTCTGAGAGGAAACAGAAACCACTTCCTGAGAAAGACAAGAGAGTTCACTCTTGCCAATTCTATTAAAGTCCTTGAAGTCCTAGGCTGAGCGGTTAGGCAAGAAAGAAGACCTTTAGATTTCACAATGAGTTCAATGGTCTCTGTTTGTAATCATGGTCTTACATAAATAGAAAGCTCTACCAATTCCTTTGGGAGGAGAACCTGATAGAGATAATTCCAGAAAGTTATAGAACACAAAATCAATATGAAAAAATAAGTAGCATGTTTATACACTGAGATACAAAAGAACTAAATTAAAAAATCCCATTTACAGTTGCCATAAAAATAATCACATATTTGGGAATCTAATTGTCAAAGAGGTTAAAGATCTCTATACTATAAACACTGGTGAAAGAAATTGAAAAAGACACAGAATAGTAGAAAAAAATTCATCTCATTCTAGACATAAAGAACAATTTTCTCGGTTCTGGACAGTATATCAATAAGATGACATCACAATGGTGGGGACACTTATGAAGAAAGAGACCTTATTGAAAGCAGAAAAACCAAGCAGACAAACTTATTCTTGTACAGGTAGCCCTAAAGCAACTCGGGATTCCAAAAAGTGTTGGTCAGTGGTGCCCACGGCAACCTAAGGACTTCCCTCTGAGCCCAACTGCTCAGTTCCATGGCTTTCGGCATTTCTGCTTTGAGTACCAACCTACCAACACAGGAACCCAAAAGGGTCGAGTGCAAACCTCTGCCAACCAGAGCAGGAGTCCAAACAGCACAGTGTTGCCACAAGGGCCGACATATCTTCCAACAGATTATAACACATGGCCGAGCAATAAAGCCACACGTTTATAGCAAATTGATTTTTATCAGAGACACTCAGTTGAGGAGGGACATGAAGTCTGTTCAATAAACAATGTTAGGGAAATCGAATAGCCACATGGAAAACAATAAAATAAAGCCTTGATCTCATAACATATGCACAAGTCAAATAAATGAAAGTATTATTTATAGCTTAATTTTAATTTAATCCGATAATTAAATTTTAATTATAAACCAAAACTATGATATTACTTGAAGACGATTGGGGGAGGCTTAGTGGCATTGATCTGGACTTTGACTATTTGACTAACACTCCAATTCACAGACAGCAAAAGGTCAAAAACAAATAAGAGTACTTAACCCAAAACACTTCAGCCCAGCAGAGGAGATAATCAGCAGAGTGGAGATGAAGCCCTCAGAATGGAAAAAGACATTAAACTGTACATGGATTAATAGTCAAAATGTATAGCAGCTCAGGGCCACAACGTGGGGGGCAAGAAGACAAATATCCCTATTGGTTTTATAAAATGTGTTATGTATCTAAATACACACTTCTCCAGAGAAGGCAAATTGCCACTAGATATGGGGGGAGGGAGAGATGCTTCACTATCAATAAGAATGAGGTAAGCAAAAATCAAACCCACAATAATATATGGTTACTCCAGCAAGGGTAACTATTAACAAGGAGTTAAAAGATAGTTGATGTCGATCAAGATTCAAAGAAAAAGGAGCACATGTGTGTGCTTGACAGGAATGCAAATAAGTATAATCATGATGGAAACTTCACAAAAGATTAAAATTTAAACTGCTATTATATATATATTTAATATATAAATATCAAATGAAATCAGTGTGTTAGCAATATCTTGTCTCCAATATTCATTATAGTATTATTCACAACATGCAAGGCATAGGATCAATGCATGTGCCCATTGACGAATGAATGGACAAAGGAAGCATGTATATTTATATAAAGACATTGTCTTAGTTAGGGTTACTATTGCTGTGATAAAACACCATGACCAAAGCAACCTGGGGAGGAAAGGGTTTATTTGACTTATACTTCCACATCAATGGTCATTATTGAAGGAAGTCAGGACAGGATCAAGCAGGACATGAACCTGGAAGACAGGGGCTGATGCAGAGCTGTGGAGGGGTGCTGCTTACTGGATTGCTCCTCATGCTTGCTCAGCCTGCTTTCCTATAGAACCCAGGACCAGCAGCCCAGGAGTGACTTGGCCCACAGTGAACTGAGCTCTCCCTCACTAACCACTAATTCAGAAAATGCCCACATTGGCTTCCCTACAGCTCACTTTTTTTTTTTTTTTTTTTTTTTTTTTTTTTGAGACAAGGTTTCCCTGTGACTTTGGAGCCTGTCCTGGAACTAGCTCTTGTAGACCAGGCTGGTCTCAAATTCATAGAAATCTACCTGCCTCTGCCTCCCGAGTGCTGGGATTAAAGGCATGTGCCACCACAGCCCAGCTCACTCTTATAGAGGCATTTTCTTCATTGGGGCTCCTTCCTCTCTGATGACTCTAGTTACTGTCAAGTTGACATAAAAACAGCCAGCCCAAAAGTATAGAGTGGAATGTTAAGTCTTTAAAAATAATAAATTATATTATTTTCAGCAGCATATATCGACCCGGAGGACAGGTTTTGTGAAATACAATAAGGAGAGAAAGGCAAATACTGTATGATTTCATTCATGTGTGCCATGTTTTTCAAAAAGTCCATCTCAGAGAGAGTACAATTGTGGTTAGCAGAGGATGCAGGGACTATAGGATGTGGAATCTGAGAAAATGATGGATAGAATAAAAAAAATCAGTTAGATAGAAAGGGCAAGTCCAAGACATCTATTGTACGTCATGATAAATGCAGTTGATGATGCCATAGCTTTGAAGAACACTAAGACAGTGAGTTATGGTTCTCACCACCAAAATAATCACTATATGGTGTAATGCTTGTGACAGTTGGCTAAATTTAGCCATCCACAACACACTTCAGAACAACAGGAGCATGGTAAACGCATGAAACTCTGTCAATATAAACACTTCAATTTATACTTAATATGATGTGTTATTAATCAAAATGTTTATAATATTATTGATTAATGTCCATGAAGTTGTAAATGTGTTTCCATAGTACTACAGCTTGTTTTTTTTTTTTTTTTTTTTTTTTTGCCTTTTATCTTTGAGACAGGGTTTTTTTATGCATCCCTGGCTGTTCTGGAACTCACTCTGTAGACCAGGCTGGCCTTGAACTCATAAAGATCTACCTGCCTCTGCCTCCAGTGCTGGAATGAAAAGCATGTGTGGCCACTACCCAGCAGTACTATAGCTTTTATTTCATGTCTAATTAAAAATTGTCAGCTTGTTATTGTATTGTTGACTCATAATAAATGCCATGCATTTAAAAAGCATCATGTGATTGGTTTCTACAGATGTTTGTCCCTGTGCAAACATCACCACAACCCATTACCTCCCAAGTTTCACTTTCTGGGCTCCCAAGTTCTCCACCATCCTTGACATCCTCCTATAGAATCACTTTCATTGTCTAAAACTGTCTCTGAGAGAAGCTACTCAGTCCTAATTTACTCCTTTTTTTTTTATTCCACTTCTCAAAATTGCTTATTCATTTTCTTGCTGCTTGCTATGTCACTGCAAGGGGTCTGCAATTTTTTTTTTTACTGATTCAACTACTGTGGTATTAATAGAAACTATTAAATCATTTCTTTTTTGTTATTAAAAGCACAGCTGCTGTAACATTTGTATAAAAATATTCCAAAACTTGGAACTAAAAATAGCTTCATATCCTTTTTGGCAACAAAGCGGTTGTGGCTGATGGCTCTGGTTCCAAACACAAGGAAACAACTTCTCAGGAGTGACTTCAGCTCAGAAAGAAAAACAGAATCAGAGAAGAGGCACATTCCAGCTCCAAAGCAACTGCTGCTTGCACTGTTTATATAAATAGCCAGCCAATTGCCCAATTACTCTCTTATGTCTAAGCCAGTTCCTTCTGGCCCTAGTTGAAACCAAAATAGTCTGAACAATCACCATCACCACCCTGAACACCTTAAGTCACAACTGAAACTTCTTTGAAGGAATGATTTTGGAATCTTTTGTATATGCCATTATTATACCCATGCAAAATAACATTAAGCATATACTATTGTTTTGAAGAATCCTGCTGTTCACTGACATAACAAGAACCATTTGAGGCTGTAGGCTGTCCAGTACACACTTGGAGAACATGACATACTTTGATCAGGATTAAAATGACACGTTCTTCAGTTCACTCAGAAGAAACACACTTAGGCACAGTCTTGGATGTAGTTGAGTCTTACACTTTAACACATACAACCTACAGTGTCAGAGCACAGTTCTTAACATTAAAAGTACCCAAAATTTGATCATATTTATGATAATGTTTTCCTCTCTGAATAAACTGGTTGATAGCAGGACATCTGTATAAATGAGTAGAGTTACTCAGGTTTTATTAAAAGACTTGGAAGACATTGTAAATAATGTAATCGCTGCATGGTTTCTTTGCCTAATAATACACAGTATGGTGAACTAATGGCTCAGTAATAGTCTCACAAGATCGAATTCTAAGTGACCAGTGACTACTAGCCAAAATATCTTTACAGTGGCCATTTATGAACAAGATTAATTCCAAGTCATCGGTCTTAGTATTTGACCTTTATTCCTTTCCATTAAATGTCTGTGCTCAGCACTTGACTTCTTGTCTCATCCTAAAAACCGTGATAACTTTTCTAAAAGGTAAATATTAATACCCTAGCCAAACACATGGACTCTGCAGAATTCAGAGAACTATGAGTTAGTCAGAACTCACGTGTAAACAATCCAGCCTCAGAACACTTCTGATCAAACAAGAGGTAAGTGAGCTAACAGAAAATAAAACACAGTAGTATTGATGGGAAAGAAAACATGACTAAAGTGGAAGACTATACTTCATAATGATGCCATTTATTGGGTTTTGAGTAATTTTTGCCAGGCAAATGCTCTCAAAAGTTTTGCAACATGGATAGGTTTGTCATCATTGAATAGAGAGAAGGGAACTTCATACTTAATCAAGTTACGTGATTTACCAAAATATTATGGAATTCCTAAGTGTAAGACCAAGCTATAACTAAATGTAGACTTACGTCAACTTTTGGTCAGTTGTTTAATTTTATTCCTTGACCTGGGAGCAAGCGATATGCATCTTCCTTACCTTTTACTCTGTATCTCTTTGTGCTCATGCCCAGCTTCAGATATGTCTAATTCAAAGACAAAATTGTTTTGGAATTTAGTAGTTTCCAGAATGGGTAATCCTATCTTCCATCTGTCTATACAACTTCTTCCCAACATAGAAAGAATTGGTTAAAGGAAAATAAGCTGAGGTTTAATCTTCATCTCACCACCTGCTTTCACAAACATGTACAAGTACAGAGTCAGATTCATTGCATTTCGTATGTCAAGACAAACTTCTGTCAAGGAAGACCCCAAGAGCGAGCATAGTTTATCCAGCAGCAGTTACAGAGCTATGACCACAATGGGTGGCTCCTGGACTCAGTTAACTGGTCCTTCAAGGTCAAAAATTTAGCTCCAGCACAAGATGGCACTAGAGTTAGCAGAAGATTGCTATCCTTTACACATGGTCAGCCTAGGTGTCCATCTTGATAGAGCCAAAGACAATCCAAACAGAAAGTGCTAACAGAAAGGTAGGAAATTAAAGGGGTGATGTGGGATTCCCCTCTGTATGCTGTTAATACCATTGGTTAATAAAGAAACTATTTTAGGCTTGCACAAAGAATAGAGGTAGGCAGGGAAAACTAAACTGAATAATGGGAGAAAGAAGGCAGAATTAGAGAGAAGCCATGGGGCTGCCACCAAAGACAGACGGGTTGAAATTTTGCTGGTAGGCCACGACCTCATGACAATACACAGATTAGTGGAGATGGGTTAAATTTATATGTAAGAGTTAGCCAATAAGAGGTTAGAGCTAATGGGCCAAGCAGTGGTTTAAATAACATAGTTTCAGTGTGATTATTTTGGTTCTGGGCAGCTGGGACGAACAAGCGGCCTCTTTACTACAACAAAGGAGGAAATAAAGATTTCTCTACACTTCTCCAGGCCTTATGTTGAGTTACATTTCTGTTGCATGGAGCCAGTGCTTTTTTGTCCTCAGCTGCCCAGAACTGAAATAATCACACAGAAACTGTATTAATTAGGTCACTGCTTGGCCCATTAGCTCTAGCTTCTTATTGGCTAACTCTTACATCTTAATTTAATCCATTTCTATTAATCTGTATATCACCACAAGATCGTGGCTTACCAGCAAAGTTTCAGCACATCCATCTCTGGTGGAGGATCCATGACATCTCTGACTCCACCCTTCTTTCTCCCAGCATTTGGTCCAGTCCTTCCTATCTACCTAAGTTCGGTCCTATCAACAGGCCAAGGCAGTTTTTAGTCACAGCACTCAGAGGGGACTCCAACATCATATTTCCCCAAAGAAATAGGAGGCATATGTCAAGCATTTAACTGATTGCTGGGAACTTTTCTTTGTATGGGAAATTTTATGATGGTAAAATCCCATTTAAGCCATAGTCTTAGTCTATGTTCCATTACTGTGCAAAGACACCATGACCATGACAAATCTTATGGAGAAAAATATTTAATTAAAGCTGGCTTAAAGCTTCAACGGTTTTAGTTCATTATCATCATGGTGGGGCTCATGGTGGTATACAGGCAGATATGGGGCTGGGGAAGTAAAGAGTTCTTCATTTAGATTTGCAGGCAGCAGAACAAGAGAAGCTCTGTGCTTGAAGTGGGCTTTTGCAACCTTAAATCCCACTTCCAATGATATATTTCCTCCAACAAGGCCACACCTTCTAATCCTTTCAAGTAGAGCCACTTCCTATGAGGCTATGGGGGCCATTTTCATTCAAACTCCCATAGCTATATAATGTACCATTTTATATACTTGCTATAAAATCAACACTTACGAATTCCTTGGAATTACACACTCACAATATTTTGCATTCATCAACTGCATATTTCCAGAACTTCTTATCCCCCAAATGGAAGCTGATTTAGGGGCTGTTTTAAGTATGGAATTGACTCTGTCTGGTGTTTTATATCTTGCTTTTGAGGAGACACTCCCGTTTATCAACAGAAAAGTCTTGAACAGAGTAGCAAGAGGAGTTGCTGAAACCTAAGAGGAGTCTTTAGAAGACACATGGGCACACATTGCTTCCACTTCTAGACCTGAGGTAAAGATATTGCCAAAGATTAAGAGTCAAAATGTTGGATAGGATCTTTGGTGGTAACGGAATAGAGAGAGACGTAGTCAGGACAGAAGCAGGGCAGGGAGACAGCAAGAAAGCATAACAGGCTAGCGTTTTGATTGAGTAGCCTGTCCTTCACATCTGAACAGAAGACAGTAGCTGAAGGAGCTCAAGTGTGAGCGCACAGAGCCCAGTTCTTCAAGAGTGTGGTGGACTGAACAAGAATAGCCCCACAGGCTCACAGTTTTGAAGCTTGGTCACCAGGGAGTGGAAACGTTTGAGAGAATTACAAGGATTAGGAAGTGTGGTATTATACTGACTGGTTTTGTGTCAACTTGACACAAGCTAGAGTCATTAGAGAAGAAGGAGCCTTTGTTGTGGAAATGCCTCCATGAGATCCAGCTTGAAGGCATTTTCTAACCCAGTGATTAGTGTGGAAGGTGTCAGGGCATTGTGGGTGGTGCCATTCCTGGGTTGGTAATAATGGGTTCTATAAGAAAACAGGCTGAGGGCTGGAGAGATGGCTCAGTGGTTAAGAGCATTGCCTGCTCTTCCAAAGGTCCTGAGTTCAATTCCCAGCAACCACATGGTGGCTCACAACCATCTGTAAAGAGGTCTGGCGTCCTCTTCTGGCCTTCAGGCATACAGACAGAATATTGTATGCATAATAAATAAAAAAAAAGAAAACAGGCTGAGTTTGGATGTCAGTATGGTGATTTCTCAGAAAATTAGGAAACAACCTATCTCAAGACCCAGCAATACCACTTTTGGGTATATACTCAAAGATGCTCAATCATACCACAAGGAATTGTGCTCAACTATGTTCATAGCAGCACTGTTTGTCATAGCCAGAACCTGGAAAGCCCCTTGACCAAAAAAAAAAAAATGGACAAAGAAAATATGATAAATTTACACAATGGAGTACTACATAGCAGAAAAATATAATGACATCTTGAAAATTTGTTGGCAAATGGATGGATCTAGAAAACAACATATTGAATGAGGTAACCCAGACCCAGAAAAACAAATATCATATGTACTCACTCATAAGTGACTTTTAGATATAAAGCGAAGAAAATCAGCTTACAAATCACAATCCCAGAGAATCTAGACTGTTGTCTAGAGGACTCTAAGAGAGACATACATGGATCTAATCAATGTGGAAAGTAGAAAAAGAAAAGATCTCCTGGGTAAATTGGGAGCATGGGGACCATGGGAGAGGGTAGAAGGGGAGGAGAAGGAAGGGAGGGGAGCAGAGAAAAATATATAGCTCAATAAAAAAAGAAAAATACTAAAAAAGAGAAAATAAAGGAAAGAAAAAGAAAAGGAAGGAAGGGAGGAAGGAAGCCAGAGAAAGCAAGGGAGTAAGCAGCTCCCTTTCATGGTTTCTGCATCAGCTCCTGCCTCCAAGATCCCGACCTGATTTCCTCCAATGATGGACTGCCACACCAACTCCAGTGTCGTCTGTGTGACATGACATATGTCATTATGCCGGATGGGAGCTACGTGTCCCATGGGACTAGGCTTCCTGGAGGTCAATGGCAGACAGCCTGGTATTAGCCACAGCTGAGGCATAGATGGGTTTCTCGATTAGCTGGCTATGTGGGATATGAGCTTTGCACAATCTCTTTTATAATAATGATATTCTCTATATATACAAGACAAGGATCATTCTCTTCAGAAACAGCTCTGGGATAAGGAAGCACAGTATGGGAATGTATAAGACTACAGCAGAACCTTTGTCATACACAGGGTGTATGATGAGCAAGGAAATAGATGGGTTAATGTTGATGGACAAAGACTGTTATATTACACTTTCAACTTCATGGATAGGCTTGCTAGATCCCAACCCCCATGATGTCTACTGCATAAGAAGGCACTAAAAAGTATAGTTCAACATGTGCAGAGAACTGATTAGGTATATTTGGTCACTAGATGAAATAAAGGGTTAGGAAGAGGAAGGGCCATGATAGCGATAATGAGACAGAAACTTTCTATTCATAAGATGAAACCACTTGTCTGAGGTTTACATTCCCAAGGACAAGATTTCCTCTTCTAAGGATGCTTTATGTCTAACACCTGTTCCTGATAATATACTTTTCTTAAATATTGCTGATATGACTAAAAGATGCTTTCATACTGTGCCAACCAACACACGACCTTCTGATTTATTCTTTGTTTGAATACTATATAATGAAAACATGAATTCAGTAAAATCACAACAGATTCCAACCACTCTCTTATGTGTTGTGTCTGTCTGTCATTCGCCGAACTTGTGCCTTCCTGTTACCTGCTTCTTCCACGGTCTGAGTGGCTCCCCTGAGCCGGTCTGTGGCAATGGACTACAATGTGGACGTGGAAGCCAAGGAAACATTTTCTTCCCAGCTTGCTCTTCTGTCAAGGTGTTTTGTCGCAGCACCAGAAACTCTAGCTAAGATGGCCTTGCTGGAGGAAGTACATCATTGGGGTGGGCTGCGAGGTTCCCAAAGCCCATTGCAGGCCCAGTCTTCCTCTGTCTACCCTCCTCTGGCAGATCGGGATACAGCTCTCAACTACTTCTCCAGCACCGTGGCTGCCATGGCTGCTGGCATGTTTCTCACTATAATGAAATGCCCTAACCCTCTAAAACTGCAAACAAGCCCCCTATTAGATGCTTTCTTTTATAAGAGTTGCCTTGATCACAGTGTCTCTTCACATCAATAGAACACTGACAGGCATAGGAAGGAAAAAAAGGCAGAGGCATAGGAAGGAAAGACTCAGGTTAGCTGTGCTAAAGAAGCAGAGCCTGGGGCAGAATAAGTTCAACATGGGTACATTTCCAAGGGAATCTGAGCCTTGTTTTATAGCAAATGTAAAAGAAGAACAAAAGATACTTCCGTGAATTTATTAAATTGTAGATGCTATTCTCTTAGGTTGGATGTTCTTAATGTCTTTCCTGTTTTCTTCATGTAACCCTTTTGAAAAAATATTTTACATGAAGATAATAAACTCAGGACATAGATAGCCTTTGGCCAGCAATAGGGACATCATTCTTGCTCATCTTCATGACTCCCCTCTCTGTACAAAGACCTTGCTTTTCCAAGAAGAGGTAGAAAGGGATTTTCACAAAGATAAAAGTTTCTAGTTGTAACAAATGGTTCAGGATTTGAAAACAGAATTGGTGGTTGAAAAAATAGTTTGAATCCAATGGTACTATACACCATTAATTTTGGCCTCTTAAAAATCTCCTAGGAAACTGTAGAATACAGTCCTTCTTCCTCTACTAAAAATAAATGTATAATTTGTCCCTTTGTGTGACTTCGTGTACTAATCTGAGGAATGTCATTAATAGTGCTTATTCCAATTGGAAGGAAACAAATTAATATGAGAAAAAACAAACAAAACTCCCTCCTAGTCCTTTGTTTGATCAGTTTCTATTTTTAAGGTTCTTTTGTGCAGGTAGGCCTATTTCAAGCATGGTTTAAAACACAGATCTATAATGTCTAAAACCAGTGTTTGAGTAACATCAGAAGCCACACCCATGAAGTCTCATGACCATGTCCGCCCAAATGTGAGCTGAACAAGGACACCAATGAATATCCAGGATCCACAGGGGGACATTCCAGGAGGCCTCAACCCTGCACAAAGAACTGCAGGCAACTGAGGAAAGCTGGGAGCAGGAGAGGTGGTCCTCCCCAAGGAGGAGCACACCAATGGGCTGTCCAGTGCCAAATCATCAGTCCTGGAAACAGACATAGAATTAATATTACGTAGACTCAACAGGTCACAGTTGGGAATCTAAAGGTATATATAAATACATATATGCATGCAATAATAATTCATGGAAAAAGGACATGAATTAAAAGGAGAGTAGGGATGTGTTTATAGAAGGGTTTGGGAAAAGGAAATGGATGGGAGAAATGCAATTAAAATACAGTTTCAAAAATAAATAAAAAATAATAAATAAGACATCAAATAACATTTATGAAGATATGATCAATTAATTTACTAATATGTTGGGTCCTAACACAAAAAAAGCCATTTTTTAAAATAAATTAGGATTTTTCAACAGTCTATCTTTAGAAATATAGAGGGCTCAGTTGAATATCATTAAAAGATGTCTGGCATCGATAAATACCATGCCAAAGTTAATATTCATGTCTGTGATGACTTTTACCATCTTCTCTTTTCCAGAAAGGCCTCTGACCCATAAGTATATGTAAAAACACAGTTACCTTAAACTTATCAGTTTAGAAATCTTACCAACTTGTTTTTGCATGCCTCTATTACTGCCAGCCCTACTCTTCTCTCCATGGAGATATAAATCTTTACTACTCTGAAGTCACACTCTTGGGACAGTCAGGCATGCAGGGGTTGCTCCCCTGTGTAAATCAGGACTTGGGCAGAGGCAATTTAGAACTACCTTCAGAGCTACCCACAGACAGAGTGTGGCCAGAGTGGTCTAAACAGAAATGCACCCCAACATCCATCCTCTACTCCCTTCCCTACCTAACTGAAATGGAACACCAACCCCTAGGTGGGGCCTCACCCGTGTTTCTGCCAACAGCAGTGGTACTACTGCCTATGGTGATTCTTCTGAACTGCATATAAAAATCTCTGTTAGTCACATCTAGAAGATTTTAGTCTTTGGAAGGTGCATGCATTCTGCACTACACGCAGTTGCTATGTTAAGACATTTCAATGGATGGGATTAGATAATGTGAAATCTCCTGTGGCAAACAAAAGTGGACAGAAAGCACAGAGAACAAGCCTGGAGCAAACAGCTTGGAGGAGGGTTACAGCCCCCTGAATCACCAGACCTCTGTGATACTTTTCCTGAGGGCTGTCTTCCCACTATGGTGATGAGCAGGTCCCTCATATACAGTTACTCTGCCTCCTGATGTGTGTGGCCAGCAGAAGGAAGGCATAGCTGCTTCTGCAGTTCAAGTGACTCTGTCTTTATGTCTTTATGTCAACTGAAAATTCATATTACTTCCCTCTACTCAACCACATCTTCAACATTCAAGAGAAGCTTGGTTTGAATATTTCCTTTATATTCAGGAACATAGTAGACAATTGGTAGATTAAATGATAAATAGAAACCTGGGCGTTTCTATCACTGTGAAAAAATACCAGGCAACATATACAACTGTTTAATTGAGCCTAGAGTTTCAGAGAATCAGAGTCCATGATGCTTCAAAGAAAGGCATGGCATCAAGAATACATGAAAGCTCTCATCTTATGATGGAGGAAGGTCATTGGTTAATTATAATAAAGAAACTGCTTGGCCCTCATAGGTTAAAACATAGGTGGGTGGAGTAAACAGAATAGAATGCTGGGAGGAAGAGGAAGTGAGCTCAGATTCGACAGCTCTGCTCTCTGGAGCAGAGACACCATGCTCCCCTCTCCCGGGCAGATGTGATAGCTCTGCTCTCCGAGGTACATGTGATGAAGCTCTGACCCAGGATGGATATAGGTTAAGATTTTCCCTGGAAAGCCACCTCATGGGCTACACAGATTATTAGACATGGGCTAGTCCAGGTGTGAGAGTTAGCCGAGAAGAGGCTAGATATAATGGGCCAAGCAGTGTTTAAAAGAATACAGTTTGTGTGTTGTTATTTCGGGGCATAAGCTAGCCAGGCGGCTGGGGTGCTGGGGACGCAGCCCCGCCGCTCCTATTACAACAGTCTTAATCTGCAAGCAGGAGGCAGGGAGCACACCGGGAATGACATGAGATTTTGGAACCTCAAAGGCCACCTCTACTGATATACCTCTTCCAACAAGGCCACATCTCCTAATACTTGCCAAACAGTTCCATAAACTGGGGACCAGGTGTTCAAAATTGAGCCTATGAACATGATCCTTATTCAAACCACCAAAGATGATGATGATGATGATGATGATTAAGAAAAGATGATAAAAGATAAGAGACAGATTGATTAAATGATAGATACTTGATAGATAAATAAATGACAGGTAGGTTAATTATTGAAAGAGAGAAGATAGATAGATAGATAGATAGATAGATAGATAGATAGATAGAGGATGGATAGATAGATAGATAGATAGATAGATAGATAGATAGATAGATAGATAAGATTCTGGGCATGATGGTACCTGATTGTAACTCCAGCAGAGAAGCTGAGGCAGGAGTACTATGAGTTTGAGGTTACCCTGGAATATATAACAAGACTTTATATCAAAAGAATTGATAAAGTCAGAGACATTACATGTATATATTGATACATAAATATATATTCACTTATTTTAAATTTATATAAATCAATCATTGAATTCTACTGGCTTGACTTACTTATAACATTCTAAAGATAAAAATAATAGGCATTCATGAGAGGCTATACTTTTAATTTTATTTATTTATTTGTTTGTTTGTTTGTTTTAGTTTTGTCAAAACAAGGTTTCTCTGTGTAACTCTGGCTGTCCTGGAACTCACTCTGTAGACCAGGCTGGGCTCAAACTCAGAGATCCACCTTCTTCTGCCTCCTGAATGCTGAGATAAAAGGTGTGCACTACCATTGCTTTGCTCAATTTTAATTTTTTCTTTTTTTTCCAGACTAGCAATATATAGTAACAATGTTCTATTATGTTTGAGTAACAGTGGTGAAACTCAGCAAGTAGTCACTCACTCAGTCATGAAGGCAGACAACTGAAACTGTGTTGTTTGAGAGTTTGAGATAGAAGCATTTCATAAATTATATGAATAATGGACTCTTCATTTCAAAACTGGCTTGTGGTGGATGATTTTGCCCAAGTGTAAGCACCCTTAAATTAGGAGTGTTACAGGCATTGCTGATGCCTTTTGATCCCTGTGTGTGAGCTTACTGGGACATATGGCACAAACATACATGGCATTTAAGGGACATTGAAAGAAAGACAATGCAATAATACATTTTCAGCATTATATGCTAACTATGCTTTTTGTGCTGGTTCAGAAGCAAGTTTCATTCAGCTTGAGCATTAAAGGCCTTTCTATGTGAAATGAGTGAAGCCTTATTGAAAACTGTTGAGGGAACAAAATGTTGAAAATCAAATACGTATCTGGTCAATGAAACTTAGTCATAAACCTGGTTTAATGTAGCTAAAAAAGAAAACAAGAATTCACCTAACAAAATCAGAGGTGAGACATTATAGAGGACATGCAGTTCCCTCCAAATATTCAAATATCCTGTGGCTAAACATCAAAGCCTTATTTTATACAGCTACGAAGGTAGAAGAATAACGAAGAACCAAATTTCTTGGTGTACATAGAAGATACTCTTAACATTCTAAGCACCTCAAAAAAAAAAAAAAAAAAAAAAAACAGTGCTCCAAATGCTGATTTCTCTGTCACTCTGTGAAATGGAGCTTTGATATGATTAAAGATAATTGCATTTCAGCCACCTTTGCCACTTAAATATAATCCCTGAGTGTTATGCTCAAATTTGTAGGTTTGAGGAGGGGTGTGTGTGTGTGTGTGTGTTTTAGTAGAAAATATTATTTTTGCACATTGAAACACAAGTCCTGAGAACTTTGGCTGCCAGTATCATACTCACCAGGTAATTTCCATCTTAATTGCTAACATGTTGAGAACACCATTTGAAGTCACTACAGACTCAGAACCTAGAGGAACCCTGGAAGTTGACAACAAGGGGCAAAAAGTCCCCACAGAGCTGTGAGCTTCCACATCTGCCAGGCCTCAAGTGCCCAAGAGTCAGGGACTGCCATCACTAGAAAATCTACTTCTCACCTACTTATAATTTCTGTCACAGCCAGATGATTGGTAATCAGTGTATTTCAAAGCAGGCACAGCAGCAGCTAAAACAAGCAGCAGGATTTGCACATCTGGAGGATGAGATATTTGGTAGGCAGTAACAGTATCCTAAACAATTTCTATGTACAAGGGCTGAGTTTATTTGAAGCACAAGAGACTGCCCCAAATACTGAGAACACCGTGAAAGATTCATACCAACATAGATAAGAGCAAGAGCTCAGAAAGCAGGTTATTAGTTTTGATACCCGAATGATTCTAAGATCTATTGAGGGAGCCCCGAAGAAATTTACATTGTGCAACAAGAAAACAATACAAAGTTCTCAAGCTCTAGAATATTACAAATAGTTTTATGTCTTTCATGATCGTCACCACTAATTGTTTCTAAATAACCATTTTCTCTTAGTTCTCAACTATCAAAATAAAGCCTTCACCCAGAAACTGATAGAAGCAGACTCAGTGATCCACAGCCAAGTGCCAGGCCCATCTCTGGAAATCCAGTCGAAGAGAGGAAGGAGGGATTACATGAGCAAGGCGGGGTCAAGATCACCAACGGGAAATCCACAGAGCCTGAATCAGGCTGGTGGGAACTCACAAACTATAGACCAACAGCTGCGTAGCCAGCATGGGACCCAAGAAGGCCCTCTGCATGTGGGCGACAGTTGTATAGCTTGGTCTGTTTGAAAGGCCCTGGCAGTGGTACCAGAATCTATACCTGGTGAAGGAGCTGGCTTTTTGAAGCCCAGTCCCTGTCGTGGTTTTCCTTGCCCTGCCTTGATGCAGAGGGATGTGACTTGGCCCTACCTCAACTTAATGTGCCCAACTTTGTTGACTCCCCTTTGAGAGGAGTGGATGGGGCAGGGGAGGGGTAGGAGGGGAAACTGTGGTTTGAATGTAAAATGAATAAAAGTTTTAAAATAAATGAAGCTCAGTACAAAGAGAAAGGAAGAGAGAGAGAGAGAGAGAGAGAGAGAGAGAAGAGAAGAAGAAGAAGAAGAAGAAGAAGAAGAAGAAGAAGAAGAAGAAGAAGAAGAAGAAGAAGAAGAAGAAGAAGAAATTCATTTGCTGACATCAGCAATGCCTTACGAGTAAAGGGAAAACAGACTACATATAAGGACAGCCATCTTTTTGGTTCAAACCCAAACTACAGACAATGGACAGGGCAGAAAGACTGAATAGTGTGTTTCTAAAGACCAGCGCTTAGCTCTCAGTTCTGTACACCTTAATCCAGACTTTCAAAGGATAAATTATTGATTTAAAAAAAAAGAATTTTCTGCTACATGCAGCTATCTAACCTTAAATGCTACAGAGCTTTAAGCATTACCAAACAGGAGCAGGTGTGTTTTTTATAAGCAAAAGGTGTTCTTTCATCCAGTCCCCTGAGTTTTCTAGGAGAAACCAAAGCAAGGGGCTGGAAAGATGGATGGCTCAGTAGTTGAGAACACTTGATGCTTTTTCAAAGGGCCTGGATTCAATTCCCGTCATTCACATGGTGACTAACAACTGCCATTGGCTAAAGTTCCAGGGGGTTTGGTGACTGTTAGGGCCTTTGCTGGCACCAAGCATGCAGGTGGTGCACAGACACACACATGCAGAACAAATATCCATATACATAAAATAAATATTAAAAAAACTTATAAAAGAGGGAGAGAGACAGAGAGACAGACAAGGGTGGGAGAGGCCAAAGCGAGTCTGTAAGTGAGACTGTTGACCTCAGATAGTTTACTATACTTAGACTTCAAGCTAGTTAATATTAGTAATTTAGTTTCCAATTACTGATTTGTTTTTAATTTATTCCTTAGTTAATTATAATACCCACTATCTTGCCATCCCTCACTAGTGTTTACAAGGGTATGGGCAGATATTGGATATTGATCGTTAGAGTTATGGCCATTTTCATCAGGAGCCCACAAATAGCAGGAGATAAGATCTCTTGTATATTATAATGTTGCCTCTAATTCTTTCCATATCTCTGGCCCCATTTGATGGAGGAGGGTCATCTTTCTATCTGTTGTTTCATTGGTTAAGTAATAAAGAAACTGCCTGGCCTCTGATAGGGTGGAATTTAGATAGGCGGAGTAAACAGAACAGAATGCTGGGAGAAAGAAAGCTGAGTCAGAGAGTCGCCATGGTTCTCCCACTCCAGACAGACGCAGGTTAAGATCTTCCCTGGTAAGGCATCTCGTGGGCTACACAGATTATTAGAAATGGGTTAGTCCGGTTGCGAGAGTTAGCTGAGAAGAGGCTGGAACTAATGGGCCAAGCAGTGTTTAAAAGAATACAGTTTCAGTGTAATTATTTGGGGGCATAAGCTAGCCATGTGGGCAGCCGGGTACCGGGAACGTAGCCCGCTGCCCCTATTACAACACCCATTTAAGCAAATACTTGGGAAAATCAGATATTTGGAATTAGAGTATTAAAAGGGGAGGGGACTAAGCTGAAATGAACAGCAAAAAGTCTACAGTGTCTCTTGGGTTTCCCTAAAAGTGTAGTTTTCCCAGAAAGATTTTGTTAGGGTGGACACCTCTATTTGTTTCTTATTCAATAATCTGCCCTTTTATAGCCTTAAAATAAATAAGGGAGGTCTTATTTATCTGAATCACCCCAGCCAAAATGTCATCGGTGGTGATTTGATCCACTAATGATAATGTAATTCAATATTTGAGTTAGGCTCAGACACAGTTTAGATTGTGTTGATCAGAATACAGTTCAGAGAGGGGAGAATGTAAATCTTGCTGAAGTAACAAAAGGCAAACAACCATTTAATGCTGTCAGATAAAAACAAACTACTGCTGGTAACTAAAATGTCTTGTTCTTGGAAAGAACATTGTCACATATTCATTAAAGATGATTTAGAAAGCTTCCCAAATTAAAAAAAAAACAAGCACAGTGCATGCCTTGTTTGATAATATTTCTGTCATTTCCTGTATCCCATGGCTATCTCCCTACATGTGAATTTGGAGGGCCGACTTGTGCAATCATCGAGAGATTCTGGGAAGCAGCGCCAGTCCATCGCCTGATCCGCTTCTCCACATTCCAGTGCAGAACCCCCCTCCCTTGGCCATCTGGTGCTTCTCTGTGTTTTCATTTGGGCTCCTTACTGCAGACTGTCAAAGAGCTGTCCCACCGGCCTTCGGCCTGCGAATCTACCCCCTCCAACAGGGCCTTCTTTTTGCCACAGAGGTAAAAAAAAAATATTTTGATCTTTTATCAAACCTGTCAGGCTAGCATACCCTACAATCGAAGGACTTTCCTCATCCCCTTCAGTGAGCAAACAATCCTCTTCTGATTCCATGACCAAAATCATAACTAGTCATGACGTTCTTGAATATTATTGTTTGTCCTCCAACACACACATCTCGGAGCTCACCCTGGTCATATGCCCTTAAAGACATTGAAGAGGAAGTGTAATGAGGTTCTTTTTAAAAAGCTGTTCAAAGTCAGAAGTATACAATTTAAAAATTACAACAAAGGGAGATGGCTCAGCAGTCAAGAGCATTGACTTTTCCCAGAGGACCTGAGGTTTGAGTCCCAGCACCTATACAGAAAAGTGATAAGTTTTGCAGCTCTAGTTCCAGAGGCTCCGACACTCTCTTCTGGCCTCTGTGAGCATCCTATGCTCATGGTGCCCACATATATACAAGTAAAACACTCATACACATAAAGTAAAAATCAATATATGTTTTTTAATTTTTAAAATAAATTTGAAACATTGTTTTATAGAAAATAAAAATTTAAAGAGCACTGCTAAATTGCTTTTATATGTCAAAAACTATACCAACCTTAAGATTTTCTCATTTTTTTCATTTTATTATTTTATGAGTATGTGTGAGAGAGAGATTGGTGCATCTGTGTGCAGATCCATGCACACTCCAGCTCATATGGAGACTATTTTAGGGTGTCAGTACGCCCCTTCCATCATGGGTTCCCAGAGATTAAACTTGGGTCACCAACTTTGGACAGCCATCCGGCCAGCCCCTAGCATTAAATTTTTTGGTATATTTATTGTGATCCTTTTCTTTATCTGTCTAGATTTTGGACTGTCAGAACTGTTCAGGTGACAGTCTACAGTAACTCGCTTCTGGTCACAGTACTTCACCAGTTGGTTCCAAGAAGATCATTATTCCAGTGCTGTGCCAGTCAGTCTTGTAATCACAAGAATTCAAAACCAACTTAACCCAATGCAACCGATGCTTTGGGAGTATCATTGGTCTTTGTCACCTAGAATTTTGGTAGTTTGGTCGCAGTGTAGTGCTGTTTCCATAAAAGAACCTTTTAGAGGTAGGGCTTAGCGATCACGTCAGTAAGGACAAAATCTTTGGAAGGGTTTAATGTAGTGTTCTTGGTACACATTAGTTCTTGTGAAATTGTGTTGTTTTACACACACACACACACACACACACACACACACACACATAAATGTAAAACCTTATTGCTGAATCCTTCTGGCTTTCTCTCTTGCCATATGACTGCCCACTTGCAAGTATTTTCACCAGGATGTCACCCATCATGTTGGAATACAGCCAGGAGTCACTCACCAGAATGGGTCTCTTTTTTTATGTATTACCAACCTGTGGGTATTTTGTTACAAAAGAAAACAAACTGACACTAGAGATTTTTTTATTGTTTTTATTAAGCTATATAATTTTCTCTGCTTCCCTCCCTTCTTCACACTTCCTCTCCACCCTCTCCCATGATCCCCACACTTCCAATTCACTCAGGAGACCTTGAATGACACTAAAGATTTGCAGTCCAGCATTATAGAATCTATTGACCAAATCCTGTCATATGGTTTCCATTCAGACTAAATGACAGAGAAAAATACTGACTACTTGAAGTGTTTATCAGTATCATTCTCTACTCTAACCCTGCCTTATTAAGCACAAGTTATATGAAGAAGATAATTACATTTTCTGGTAAGAATAAATCAGACAGATTCTTTGCATGTCAATAAGAATCAAATTATGTAGGTGGTTGAAGAAACCTGTTCTTGCTGATTGAGACTGGAGATATAAATGTAAATATCTTTTGACTCGCCTCCCTGACATCATGCTTTTGTTTTATAGACACTCTTGGCTAGGGTTTCCTATTTTCCCAGACATTAATAATCTTAATCCCCATCTGCTTACTTTCTTTATATATAAAGTACTAGTTTCTTCCAGTGTCTCTCCCTCTTGCATGACACACTGGGGGAGCTTTCTTACCAAGAGTACAAAGTGTGGTAGGAATAAACTTTATGGGTATTTAGCTGTCAAGTAGATTTATTCCATGATCCTGGAAGTATAGCGAACTATTGGTTCAGAAGTAAGAGACACATTTGTATAGATACAACCAAGTTGCTACTTCTGCTAAAGGAAATTTGCTTATCTTATTCGTGCCCAGGCTCACAGATAGTGATTGACTCTCATGATAGTGTCTATCATTTGGCACCAAGGTGTCTGTTTCATCACGATCTAACAGATGTGATAGAAGAACACGAATGTAAAAACTGCATGACAAGGCATAAATATATGCCAAGACTCACAAAATTATGATAGAAATATAGTGTCCCAATTTAGACTTTATTAACTTCTCAACAGTTTACTAAACTCATGTGCTCAGAATTTCAGGAGGAATTACAGTGTGACTAATTATTATAGATGGCTAAGAAAACCCCCTTGATTTGTTGCGGTGAGTTATGTGTCTTGAGTTTCTGGGGACTCAAATTCTAGGTGTCCCTCTCCTATGAAATATGAACAATTAGACTAGTATAAATTGGATTTCTATTGTCACCTTCTTGCTTTCCAAAGTTGAATCGAATGATGTAATTTGGATCTTTCACCAATGTGGAAACCATTAACTATTTTCTCTCAACTCTAGAGTTTAGATCTGATGTGGGAGTGTCATATCAATCTGTTGATTTAATTGGCTGAGCAATAAAGAAACTGCTGGCCCTGATAGGTTATAAGATAGGTGGGCGGAATAAACAGGATAGGATGCTGGGCGGAAGAGGAAGTGAGGTCAGACTCTGTTCTGCTCCCGGAGAGACTCGACATCTCTGCACTCTGGAGCAGAGACACCATGATGGACGGAGGCTAGACTCTTCCCGGTAAGCGCACCTTGGGGTGCTTACACACATTATGAGAAATGGGCTAGTCCAGGTGCGAGAATTAGCCTGTAAGGGCTAGAGTTCATGGGCCAAGCAGTTCTTAAATGAATACAGTTTGCGTGTTGTTATTTCGGGCATGAGCTAGCCAAGCGGCCGGGGTGTTGGGGACGCAGCCCCGCCACTCCTATTTTAACATAGATCTAAAAATGAAAAGATATGAAATTATAAAGTATCTTAAGTATATTTAGACTGAGAAGATTCAAGAGAGGCAAAGACAATATCCTGTAACAACCATGGAATAGAGAGTGGAATTCACCAGGCTGGATCATAATGTTCATTATTGAAGACTCTTCATGAAAATCAGCTTCTTGCCAAGACTGCATGGTCCTTTTGCTGGAGATAAAATAAGGAAGGGAGTGGAGGGGGCGATCAGATGCATTTCACTGCTAGGATCTCCTCTTGGCCAGTGGAATGGAAATTTCATCTTGTGTATAGAAAGGTGAGGTACACTGCTTAAATTTTGTTGATGCATGAAATCACAGAGGAAATAAAAACTTATTTATTAATGGTTGCAGGGAGAAAGGATAAACTCACACAGTATAAAAAAGGGCTGGAGCTACCACTGATCCCACGCTGCCTCTTTGCCTTTGGGTCTCCCCTCATGCCAAGCAAGAGCTAGAGCAAGATAGCAAGAGAGACCCTCCTCTTTCTTATTAGAGAACACATCCAAAGACAGAGGCCACACCCTAAGGTAGGTACCACAAAAATATTGGTGGAATGAATTCCCACATTTCCCCATTTTGTCTAAATAAGAAGGTTCTAAGCCTAATACAAAACTATATACAATGAGAGTAAATATCAGTTATTGTCCACGAGAAAGAAAGGCTAATACCATACACAAAAATAGAACTACAACCACCTTTATAATAAAGGTCTTGGAGAGATAAGGGATAAAAGGATCATATCTAAATATAATAAAAGCAATGTACAACAATCCGACAACTAACATCAAATTAAATGGAGAGAAACTCAAAGTGATTCCACTAAAATCAGGAACACAAAGCTGTCCACTCACTCCATATCTCTTCAATATAGTTCTTGAAGTTTTAGCAATAGCAATAAGATAACAAAAGAAGATCAAGGTCACCTGACAGGATTGGGAGCATGGGAGCCAGCTAGAGGGAGGAGGAAGAAAGGGAGAAGAGGAGGGTTGGGGTGAACTTGAGGGAATGGGATGGTCGAGATAGAACTGGGACAGATATGAGATCAAGGAGAGAGATATCTTGATTGGGGGAGCCATTATAGGGTTGGCAAGAAGCCTGGCTCTAGAGAAAGGATGGCTCCAGCTAAGATCCTAGGCATAGTGGAGAGAGTGCCTGAACTGGCCTTGTCCTGCATTCAGATTGATGACTATCTTAAATATCACCATAGAACCTTCTTCCAGCAACAGATGGAAACAGAGGCAGAGTCTCACATCAGAGAACTGGACTGAGCTCCCAAGGTCCAGTTGAAGAATAGAAGGAATGAGAATATGAGCAAAGAGGTCAAGACCATGAGGGGTTCATCCACAGAAACAGTTTACCTGAGCTAATGGGAGCTCACCAATTCCAGCAGGATTGGGAAGGAACAAGCTAGTCCCTCTGAATGTGGCTGACAGTTGTGTGGCTGGGGCAGACTGAGGGGCCACTGGCAGTGGCACTAGAATTTGTCTCTGCTGCATGTACTGGCTTTTGGGGATCCTAATCTCTTTGGATGTATACCTTGCTCAGCCTAGATATAGTGGGAAGGGCCTTGGACATTCCATAGGGCAAGGTGTCTTGTCCTCTCTTAGGACTGGAGGAGGTGGGGTAGGAGGGTGTGTGGAAAGAATGTGAGGAGGGAAGGGAGTGGGAATTTTGATTGATTTTTTAAAAAAATCTAATAAAGAAAAAGAAAATGGCCATAAAATAAATATGTATCAAAGAAAATAAAGTAAAAAAGAAGGGTGTCTCTGTTTTTCTGTGAAGACAAAGAACCCTGTCCCGACCCTTGTGGGTTTTTCTTTCAACCTGTAGGATGGCCACATTGGTGGATGAACTATCATTTCCCCGTATCAAAAAGTTTCTCCTGTTTTAATTGAACCTTAATTAATTTTGACAGTATCCATAGCTTTTCTTCTCCTGTGGAAACAAAAGTGAAACTCATTCCCTAATGTAATACATATAATGGTTTCCAATCTGAGGTCAACACATCTTTGAAGTACACAGACTGATTTAACTCAGAAGTTTTTTCTATTGTCCAATGTCTCTTTGCAGCTGTTGTTCCTTTCTCATTAGCACTAAGAAAATTCAAGGATAGTAATGCCTTATGCAATCTATCTCTGGAGGTCTTGGTTCCCCATACCTGTTTGTACACATTTCTTCTAAGATGCAATTAGATCTCTCAATGACCGCTTGTCCTGTAGGTTTGTGTGGTATACCTGTAATATGCTTTATGTTATAATATTCAATAAAACTCTTTTATCTTACTAGAGGCATTGCTGGATCATTGTCACTTTTAATTTATGCAGGCATACCCATGGCAGCCATAACTTCTAATAAGTATGTGATTACAGAGTCAGCCTTTTCAGAATTCAAAGCAATTGCCTATTGAAATACTGAAAAATGTGTCTATTGTATGGTGTACACATTTTAACTTCTGCAAAATTAAACAATACACTTGCCAAATTTTATTTCATTGCATACCTTTAGGTTCACTTCCTGCAGGTGAAGGAGTTTGATTATAGAGGGAACAAGCAGGACACTTTGTCTAGATGGCCCTAATAAAATAGGGACAGAGTGTTAGAAGTAAGGGTAAGAAAATGGAGTGCACCCGGTCATTCCCTCTACTTCTTTCATGACTTTCCAGCAGAAGGATCACGCAGTCTTGATTAAACTGTGATTTCCTTGAGGTATAGTTAATGCTACACATCTCAGTACAGCCGGGTGGATTTCTCTCTTCAGACCTAAGCTGTGATGGAAGATGGGATTGTGGTTCATCAACAAAAGGCTGTTAGAGGCTGATTGTGTGTGGTTTCAGCTACACTGTGTGTGCTCACTTGAACAAATCCGTGTTACACAAAATGTTTTGTGGTGGTTTGTGTTTATTTGCTTCTTCTTTTAACACATAAAGTATGCTTTATGTTTATGTGGTAGCTATTGTTTGCTTTTTAATATTTCTAAACTAGGAGCACTTCTCCATCGCCATCACAACCACTTTCTGTACTGGGTCAAGTTTATTAAAGGTTTCAAGTAAATTATTCTATAAATCCTTCGCTCTTATAAATTATACTGCTGTAATAGAATATTTATTTGTTCATGGAAAGCTTCTATGTTCCCTTCATTGACTAAAGAGATCTGTTATTTGATATATCAGATAACGTCTCCGTGTTATTCACAGATTTCTCCTAAGAGAATTTGATATTCATTTTACACAGTGAATTTGTGTTAGCTTCACTTTATTCAATCCTACTTTAACTAATTCTCTAAGAAAATGATCTCCGGCATCCTACTAGCTATTACCAAAGCTATGAAGTAACATGAACAAGTTACCTCCCTTCCTGATCCTCAAAGAGAACACTCAAACAATACTTCCTTCTGCCTTGAAATACTGTTACTCACACAGGATATGTGAGCCCAAGCCTTCTGTCAATAAGCATTTCATGAATGATTGTTATGTGGTCAGTGATGTAACAGTAGACAATTGTATAATTCTGTTAGCCATAAGCACTTACAAGTGTCATTGAAAGTTTAAAATGGCATCTTTGATGAATCTGACAGGGGAACATAGGCATTGGCTCTCTGTTTCTTTTTCTTCTTGGTTGGTATACCTTTTTCTCTGCCCACTCCTGAGAAGAGGAAGGTCCTATCAGACTCTTGTCTTTCAAGTTCAACACCAAATTCTCCTAAAGGAAAACATTTGGCTCTTTTTAATCAGGAGACTTCACAGCCCCGACTCATTGTTTTAAGAAGGTAGTTTTCCATAATACATTCATGTGTGTGATAAAGCAAGGAACTCTTTCCAGTGGAAAGTTTCCTAATGGCTTGGGCTGCAGGTTACCTAGCATGTATAAGATCCTAAGATGAAAAAAAAAAGATCCTAAGATGAACTTTCTGTACAATTTAGAATCCCCAAGAAGAAATCTACTTTGCACATAAATTATACATGCCAACATATATTTTTGTATATTATTATCTTCAAAAATATATTTCATACTAATCTATAATTGATATAAATTTCAATCAGATATAATGACCCATTAATGTCCAACAAGTTTATTTCAAAATAGATTTACAATGTCTTAATGAAGGTGATGTTGAAGTACCTGAGTATACTTTAAATTTTCTTTCTATAGTATTGCTTCTTTTAACCTCAGTTTTTAGTAAGTTCACAGGAAAAAATCTCACAAGTACAACATTAAAGGGACAAAATAAAAACATTTATAAGACCGTTTATACTACACTTCCTGTAATAAATTCCTATGATTATTTTTGTCCGGTATAGTTTCTGTGAATATATAAACTTGATAAAACATTAGAGAGATAAATTTAAAAAGCTATTAGATAGCTGTGATCATTTCCTGTAATAGGCTTCTATGATTATTCTGCCCAATACAGTTTCTGTGCATACATAAACTCAGCTTCAGGCAATACAAGTTACATCATCAAGCTTTCGCTTAGATAGAACTGATAGGCAGATGTTTCCAAACATCCTGTGATGCAGAATAAAAAGGAATAATGAGATAAATAGCTAGAGACAGGAAATTTGTCAGACGCACACCATTATTGATTACTTTTCAGTGATAACACATTTGGCAAACTAGTTTCTCCAGTCAGGGATGCGCAAGCCTGCGGATTTCAGAAAGCATCAACAAACATGAGTCTGTGTGCTCGCAGAAACCTTTCCTTCTCCTAATAAGGGCAAATACAGATAACCTAACATCTTCTAAACTGAGTGAATCTTTTGCCTTTGGTTTGCTGGCACTTTGCTATGTCCACAGCGCTGGTTTAAATCAAATGAGAAGGACAACTAGAACTAAATATCTCTTCTGCTCTAATAATTCCATAATGTGATCCCAGGATAAAGGACAACAGACTCCAAGAATCTGGGTCCAGAGTGGTTGAAAATCCCTATATTATGATTTTTTAAAAAAAAATATTATTAATTTTGATTGTCTGAGGCTCTTCCATGCTTAGCGTCTCCTGTGTGCTCACATGTTGCTCTGGTCTCCATAATCTTGGACCCTAATAGGGCAATAAACTTGATTTTCCACAGTGTATGCTCACTTTAGTCTTTTTTTTTTTTTTGGAGCTGCATATTTGCTGGAAAAAAATGAGGCCAATAGGACAGAACTGTGTCCTGTGTAGAAAATAAAAATGTTTAAAATCCACAAGCAGTCCACTTCTTCACATTGCTCCCCCTTGCAACTTCTCCTCTGCAGCATCCCATCCCTTGTTGCTTGCTGCCTCTGGCCCTGACTTCTCCTCTGCAGCATCCCATTCCTTGTTGCTTGCTGCCCCTGTCTCTAGCAGCCTCTTCCCATCTTTCTGTTTCAACTCCTATTTCCTTCTTTTTTTTTTTTTTTTTTTTTTTCCAAATTCAGGCTTCCCTTTGAATGCAGAACACTTTTTTTTAACCACCCTCAAAATCTGATAGCATTTAAATCCTTTGAGAAACTCAGCTTCTATTCAAAATATTTTCAGAATATTTTCCCAGTTAGTATAATTTTATGCTCAAAGAATTTTTTCCAATAGTAAAGATAACGATATTTTTCAAGTCTTTCTTCTCTTATACACATAAAAATGCATATACATGAATGATAAACAGTCATGGATTTTGCAGAAAGATACCCACTACTCCATTTGGCAAAAGGATTAATAAATACTTTCCCTTTAGAATTAAACAAATATATAAAGTTTGTATACATCTTGGTTTTATTTTTTATTCAAGTCACTGCCCATGAACATATAGATATTTACTTCAAATTAGGCGTTTTATCATGTTAATCCTAATATTTATCTCTCTTACTAAAATGAATTTAAAAATAAAATAATATACATGTACAGTGATCAGGAAGGAGACGCAAAAGTATCCATGGAGTATGACAGAGCTGTTTCAAAAGACTCAATTACACATATTTTAAATGTCAAAAAAGAAACTTTTTGTTTTTTAGCCTCTGCTTTTAGTTCTAATGCTCAAAGATATATGTATTAATTACTAAAATAATTCAATAAATTTTCAATGAAAATTATTTGTTTGATAATAATTTGCATGAGAAGTAACTCCGGCAGAAAGAACCTGCTATAGAATTTAATATTTTCAGAATGCAACCTTCAGAAAGAAAATAGACTAACTTTAAAAGAATTAAATCAGAGTTCTATCATTAACAAAAGCTGATAGATGCCTGAGATGAGGGTAACTAAATTACATGTAGGTCTATCAGTAAGCAAATATTTTATTTCAAAACCTATTTAAATTTTTTTAATAGGAAAAAGAAGCCAGATATCAGATCACAGTTGTACTACCAGCACTTGGGACAGATAGATCACAAGTTCAAACTCAACCTGGTTTTTGTAGCATTACCTTTCCTCCTAGAGAGAGGTTGTGAGGCAGGGAGCTGTTCAGGGAGAAAGACAGGATATTTTCCCTTGTAATTAAGAAAAATAAGTAATCACAGAGCTGAGTGATTCAGCTCTAGTGAGCTCTCTAATCTTCAACAAGTATCACAGTTGAGAGGCTTGTGCCAAGTAAGTTAAAGCAAAATGGGAAAAACTCATTCAATAGCATACAGCCACTACAAAGCAGGGTTTTAAGGAAGAACTCAAACATTACCATATAAATTCAACCATGTATGATTTTGACCCGTGATATAATCATACCTACAGAGTTGCCTCAGAAGAATTAGCCATTATAAAACAATAAGGAGAATTCTAAGAGAAACATACATGGTTCCCCCGGGAAGGGGAAATAGATAAGATCTCCTGAGAAAATTGGGAATGTGGGGGTAGAGGGGGAAGGGAGGGCAGAAGGGAGAAGAGGAGGGGTGAGGAGAACATGAGGGAATGCCATGGTCAAGATGGGAGAAGGAAAGAGAGGGAGAGAAAGGAAAGAGATATCTTGATCGAGGGAACCATCATGGCGCTAGCAAGAACCCTGGCACTAAGGAAATTCCCAGGAATCCACAGGATGACCCTAGCTAAAATCCTAAGCAACAGTGGAGAGGGTGCCTGAACTGGCCTTCCCTTATAATCAGATTGATAACTACCTTCACTGTCATCATAGAGCCTTCAACCAGCAACTGATGGAAGCAGATACAGAGATTCATAGCTAAACACTGGGCTGAATTCCCAGAGTCCAGTTGAAGAGAGGTAGGAGTGAGAATATGAAGAAAGGGGTCAAGTCTATGATGGGGATACCCACTGAAACAGCTTTCCTGAGCTAATGGGCGTTCACTGACTCTGAACTGACAGCGAGAAAACCAACATAGAACCAAACTAGGCCCTCTGAATGTGGGTGACAGTTGTATGACTGGGGCAGTCTGTGGGGCCACTGGCAGTGGGACAAAGATTTATCCCTCTTGCTTAAATAGGCTTTTTTGAGCCCATCCCTATGGAGGGATAACTTGCTCAGCCTATATATAGTGGGGAGGGCCTTTGTCCTGCCTCAAACTGGTGTGCAAGACTTTGTTGACACCCTATGGAAAGCCTTATCTTCTGAAGAGTGAATGGGGGTGGGGAGAGAAGGTGGAGGGAGCAGGAGGAAGGGAGGGAGTGGGAACTGGGATTGGTATGTAAAATGACAAATGACTGGGATTTTAAAAAATAAATTAATTAATTAAAAATAAAAACAATAATTCTCAAGCTATAATAGAGACTTCGGGAAAACACTGCATATGCAGCAATTAATTCACAGACTAAATAAAGTATCTGCCTTCCCTTTCCTCTCCTAGGGTGTGTGCCATGCAACTTGAACATCCTAGCCAATGTTGATGGAACCAAAAGGGTGCCCATCAGAAGCTGGAGTAATCAGCTTCTTTGTCTCAGGAACTTAAGACTGAAATTTAGAAGCACTCAGTCCTTTAAGGGTTAACTCTCAAGTGCAGGTGACATAAACTTGTAAGCTGTGGCATCCTGTTGATGTGAGAAACCACCAACAGCAACTATGCAGAGAGGGGAGGAAAAATGGGAGTGGAACCCAGAGAGAAGGAGAAGCAGGGTCTAGGTGACTTAGAGAATTTCATTTCGTGGGTGCAGTGGCCGTACATCCTGCTTTGAGGTCCTTGTTTTGTCTTTGTCCTAAAAACTTACCAAATACATTGGCTTAAACTAATAAATCATTCCTGCTTAGTTACTATCTAAAGGAACCTGACTCACCGTCATTCTTTTGGCAGTGCAATCAATTTTCAGGTCTAGTGCCCGGAAAGAAACACATGCCTGTGCAGCGTAACTCTATATATCTAAACGGTGCCAAGGGGTTTTACAATGAGAAACTTAGGAATATATCCTACTCATTTTTTTTAATCTGTAGAACTTGACACAATTCTTGGGGCCTAAATGGAACCTTCAAATGACTTCTGAACTAATGAAACCGAATACATTCTCATAAAATTTACAAATAGCTGTGGTAAGAATCTCGTTAAGGACTTTGGAAAGTGAGATTTGAAGCTTGACTGATCTAATGACTCACTGTAAGTAAAACTTATCAAGCAGCTTCATCATGTCCTGCATGATTCAAGATCTTTAATCAGACCTGGTTGGCAGGCAGAATGAATTCACCCTTTCGACCAAGGCAGAAATGAAATGGGCTTATTGCTGCAAAGGCAGTAAGCTGATAGCAACAACCCAACTATCTGCAGTGGGGTTGTAAGTGTCTGCGTTGTTGCAAAGGTGTTTATTTCATAACTTTGTGTGCAGCTGCTCATCGTATAATTCCCACAATGTGAATAAGGGCAGTTCAGACTGGCAGGTGAGCTTTTCCGCCTAATACTGCTCTCCGCATTCCATAGTCATCTGTAGTTCTTTGTGTAAGGCTGAGACCTAATAGACTTTCCCCCATGTCCAAATTGGCAGTTCTGTTACTGTTGTCTCTGTTCAGCCCATGTTTAAGAAGTCATGTTATTGAGACTCTATGGGTGTAGTTTCTAACATTCCTAGTAGTCACAGTCTCACAGCAAACCCCCTGATCCTCTGGCTCTCACAATCCTTTGGTCCCCTTTTCTGAGCCTTAGGTGCTGGAGTTGTTTTATAAAGATGTGTCTACTGGCACTTGGCTCCACGGTGCTACATTTTTTTTATTGGTTGTGGTTTTCTGTAATGGTCTCCATCTGTTGCAAAGAGAAATTTCCTTGATGATGATGGATGGGGAGTGCATTTATCTATGAGTTTAAAGACAGATATTTAGACTATAGTTAGAATTGTTCTGGGTTAGTAAAAGTGGTGAGCATATGTCCTTCTCCAAGATGCATGGCTTCACTAGTCCCGTGTAGTGGGCAAGGTTTATAGTACCATGCATGATTTCCCTCTTGTTGAGTGGGTCTTGAGCTCAATTGGAGAGCTGTTGGTTACCACCAGGGTGTGTGCACTATTACTAGTTATCATTCCATGATGGCCAGTGTTGTGGCTCATGGGTATCTTACCTAGGTAGGAGTGTTGGTTGCTTCCCTCATACCAGAAGCATGGTGGCTTCTGGTACCATGAAAGACCATCTTCATGGAGGAAGCATTTAGATCCCTTCCAGCTCAGGGGCCTCTGGACCCTGCATCTGAAGTGTATGATGTCTTCAGCATTCAGGACTTACCTTCCACCTTTGGGGAGCAATTATGGGCTTGCAATATTTGAGGGAGTCTCTTGGACAACCTTGACCAGCAAATCAAAAGAGGGCTTTTCATGCTTTGGGTTTTAATAGTTAATCTTTGACTCTTAAAGTATTATCAGTCCAGATGTGATATGGGATTCCCCTCTGTATGCTGTGAATACCATTGATTAATAAAGAAACTACTTTAGACCTATAGCAAGGCAGAACTTAGATAGGCAGGGAAAACTAAACTGAATGTTAGGAGAAGGGAGGCAGAGTCAGAGAGAAGCCATGTAGCCCCCCCTCTGGAGACAGACACTGGACGGGAATTTTACCCAGTCAACCACAGTCACATGGCGATACACAGATTAATAAAGATAGGTTAAATAAAGATGTAAGAGTTAGCAAATAAGAAACTAGAGCTAATGGGCCAAGCAGTGATTTAAATCATATAGTTTCTGTGTGGTTATTTCAGGTCCTAGCTGCTGGGCAGCCAGAATGACGAAGCGGCCTTCCTACAAAAAATTGGCACTCCAATGTGTGCTAGCTACATCCATGTGAAACCTAAAAGCTTTAAAAGTAATTTTAGACACACAAAAAGAGAATTAAGCATGACTTCTTGGTAGCCAGCATTTTGCTGATGGCATGCCATGGCCCCTTTAAGAGAAGTCTTTGATTCAGCGATAGCAGAAAAAAAGCTGCACTTTTTTTTTTTTTTTTTTTTTTTTTTTTTTTTTTTTTTTTTTTGAAATGCTGGCTTTCTGGGCCTTGCCACCAGTACAAACTCTGGCTCTTTCAGGAGGCCAAGCATTTAAAAGAGGTTTGTGAACCGAGTGCTACAACTTGCTGAATGGCAACATAGACGGGCTGTTTGCCTAAAATGGGGCAATGTGCATGGCTCTCAGAGTCAGTGAACAGCTCTGTCATGATGGACTGGGTGGGGCAAGCAGACAGTGCCATATTTCCCCTAGCAATGCCACTGCTTAAGTTCATAAGAAGGGCTTAGCATTTTAAAAATCACTTCTAGTCAGAAAAGGATTACAGATATGCAATAAAGACAAATTCAGATGAAAAAGACCTCTAAATGAGACACACTGTTTTAAAAGTGTACATAGGCTTGGGAGAAAGAGAAAAAGAGTATAGAGAGTTATAAAAAGAAGTAAATGGCTTATAAAAATAAAAGAAAGTCTTTAAAGAGACAGAGTACAGACATTCATAGATTAAAGGAGTAAAGATAATAAAATAAATATTAAAAAGTAATAGAGTAAGAAAAGCCATGTAAAGATGGAATATACAAAGAGAGTCTGGATTATGTACATTATTGTGTTTTCTTTGAATTTTTTGACTGTGATGGAGCTAAGTACAGAGAGATATTTCATTATATGGGCTGCTAAGCTAAACCAACATATATGTCTTAAAGGTTTCTTGACTTCAAAATTTGTGTCTAAGGATATGTTGCTTTGGGAAAAGGTTTTTTTGTTTCCACAGAGGATGAGAACCTGTGGAATCCTTCCAGACTTATGTGGTTTGATGGGGCAAAACCCCCTGAAAGGTCTCCATAAACACCCCCAAAAATTGTTTCACCCAACAAAAAGCAGGAAGCAATTTGGAGAAAACTACGCTCATATTCCCAAATATTGTTTATAAATGTTTCTTTACATTTAAAGGGGGATATGCTATAGAGATATGCATTGGTATGGATCTTGACTTATTGATACAAATTTAATGTCAATTTTGTTATACTGTGTATATGTATTTCTGATCTTGATTAAGGCGTTGTGTTTGTCCAGCTCATTTAAACATGTAATAAATATAGATTAATTGATAATCATCTATAATAGTCAAGCTTGTAGTCATGTTAGTTAGATTTTCTAGATGGACAGAGATGAATTTCAGATAGATAGGCATTCTTTAAACCTTTCAAAGACTGATAAAATGTGGCATTTAAATGTTTTAATAACTTAGAACTTTTCATGACAATGAGACACATCTGCTCCTGGCAGCACCAATTACTTCAAGAGGAAGATGGGCATTGGAGAGTTTCCTTATGGAATTGGTTAGACATTTGGGCAAGAAACTGCTCTTGCCTGGACTGCTTGATGAACTGGACATGAAAGACCCATAGAATGACTGCTGAACTTGCTTAAAGATGAGATGATCCTTTGGGACTCCTGCTTCATGAAAGAATCTGCCAGACATTCAGCAAGACACAGAAAAAAGCAACTGATGGACTTTGTCATTATAAGGCAGAACAGATCTTCAAATTTCCTGCTTCATGGAAAAGTCTGCCAGATACTATGAGCCTATAGGCTGAAGACTGGATGCCCCAAGGATACAGAACTTTGGGTGACTGTCCGGGCAGCAAGATGTCTCTGTCAATTCTAGAGTTTTGGAAGTTGCTTACAATGCACTTCCTGTTTTCTTAGTTAATATTATATCCTTCTGGAGTCTTTGATGGAGTTGAAAATTTTATAGTTATAGTTACAGTTATAGTTATAGTTTTCCTTAGTTAAGATAAAAGATAAAGTAAGATATAAATATTGTAACTGTAATTATTACTTGATACCTGTTTTGTTATATGTAATTTATTATGTTAAAGTTAAAACCTTCCCTTTTATTTAAACAGAAAAGGGGAGGTGATGTAGGACTCCTCTCTGAATGCTGTGAATGCCATTGATTAATAAATAAACTGCTTTGGACCTATAGCAAGGCAGAACTTAGTTAGGTGGGGAAAAATGCTGCTATGAACATAGTTGAGCACCTGTTCTTGTGGCATGATTGAGCATCCTTTGGATATATACCCAAAAGTGGTATTACTGGGTTTTTTGGAAGGTTGTTTCCTAATTTTCTGAGAAATCGCCACTCTGACATCCAAAGGGGTTGAACCAGTTTGCACTCCCACCAGCAATACAGGAGTGTTCCCTTTACTCCATGACCTCTCCAGCATAAGCTGTCATCAGTGCTTTTGACATTGACCATTCTTACAGGTGTAAGATGGAATCTGAATTGTTTTGATTTGCATTTCTCTGGTGGCTAAGAAAGTTGAGCATTTCCTTAAGTGTCTTTCAGCCATTTTAGATTCCTCTGTTGAGAGTTCTTTGTTTAGGTCTATATCCCATTTTTATTGTATTATTTGTTCTTTTAATAATCAATTTTTTGAGTTCTTTGTATATTTTAGAGATCAGTGTTCTGTCCAATGTGGGGTTGGTGAAGATCTTTTCCCATTCTGTAGGCCACGTCCTTTGCTTTACAGAAGTTTCTCAGTTTGAGGAGGTCCCATTTATTAATTGTTTCTCTCGGTGTCTGTGCTGCTGGGATTATATTTAGGAAGTGGTCCCCTGTGCCAATGTGTTCAAATATACTCCCACTTTATTTTCAATGAGGTTCAGTGTGGCTGGCTTTATGTTGAGGTCTTTGATCCATTTGGTCTTGAGTTTTGTGCATAGTGATAGATATGGGTCTGTTTTCATTTTTCTACATGTTGACATCCAGTTATGCCAGCACCATTTGTTAAATATGCTTTCTTTTCTCCATTTGGTATTTTTTGCTTCTTTGTCAAAAATCAGGTGTTCAAAGCTGTGGGAACTAATATCTGGGTCTTCTATTCAGTTCCATTGGTCCTCCTGTCTGTTTTTATGCCAATACCAAGCTACTTTCAGTAATGCAGCTTTGTAGTAGAGTTTGAACCCAGGGATTGTGATGTCTCTTATTTTACAGGATTGTTTTGACTATCCTGTTTTTTTTTTTTACTTTTTTTTCCATATGAACTTGAGTATTGTTCTTTTGAGATTTGTAAAGAAATTTGCTCTGATTTTGATGGGCATTGCATTGAATTTGTAGATTGATTTTGATAAGATTGCCATTTTTACTATGTTAATCTACCTACCCAACAGCATGGAAGATCTTTCCATTTTCTGGTTTCTTCTTCAATTTCTTTCTTCAAATATTTATAGTTCTTGTCAGGTCTTCCACTTGTTTGTTTAGAGTTATTCCAAGATATTTTATGTTATTTGTGGCTATTGTGAAGGGTGATGTTTCTCTGGTTTCTTTCTCAGATCATTTATCATCTATGTAAAGGAGGGATACTGATTTTTTTAAATTAATCCTGCTACATTACTGAAGGTGTTTATGAGTTGTAGAAGTTCCTTGGTAGAATTTTTGGGGTTACTTATGAAACTACCATATCACCAGCAAATAGTGAGAGTTTGATTGTCTTCTTTTCCAATTTGTGTCCCTTGATCTCCTTTTGTTGACTTATTATTCTAGCTAGAGTCTCAAGTAGCATATTGAATAGATATGAAGAGAGTGGATGACCTTGTCTTGTTCCTGATTTCAATGGGATTGTTTTGAATTTCTCTCCATTTATTTTGATATTGGCATCTGGCTTGCTGTATATTGCCTTTATTATGTTTAAGTATGTTCCTGTATCCCTGCTCTCTCCAAGACCTTTATTATGAAGGAATGTTATATTTTATTAAAGACTTTTTTAGCGTCTAATGAGATGATCATGTTTTTTTTTCTTCAGTTTGTTGACATTGACAAATTTTTTTTATGTTGAACCATCCCTGCATCTCTGGGATGAAGCCAACTTGGTCATGGTGGATGATTTTTCTGATGTGCTCTTGGATTCAATTTGCCAGTATTTTATTGAGTATTTTTGCATCAATGTTCATGAGTGAGATTGGTCTATAATTCTCCTTCTTAGTAATGTCTTTCTGTGGTTTGGGTATCAGGGTAATTGTAGCCTAGTAAAAAAGAGTTTGGCACTGTTCCTTCTGTTTCTATTGTGTGGAACAATTTGAGGAGTATCGATATTAGTTCTTCTCTGAAAATCTTGTAGAATTCTGCACTGAAACCATCTGACTCTTGTAGGGATAAGCCCTCCCCTTGGGGGCGGGCTGCCCTCGGGTGAATGTTTACTGATACTGGTACTTCGCTGAAACCTTGGTTTCGTGAGTCTGGTTTTGCCATTAAAATTGTTCAAATATCTATTATTATTGGTCTTCATTAATCCAAACTGCCACAGACCCTTAGCTTCTTTTGGTTGGAAGATTTTGATGACTGTTTCTATTCCTTTAGCAGGTATAGATCCGTTTACTTTGCTTATCTGGTCTTGATAGCCCCTCCTGTTGGAGCCCACTGGGTTTAACTATGTTTGCTCTCATGAACATGAGTGGGAAGTTAATACTGGAACATGGGCAACTTATCAGTGGCTATACCATTAACAAAAATGCCACCCCTCCCCCTAGCACCATAAATTACCCATAGTCCTTCAGTGAGGAGTATGGCTCCATGACACCCCCACCACCTCACGCATGACACAATATTGATGGGACGGATCTTGCAGGCCTTGTGAAGGCAGCTACAGCTGTAGTGAGTTGATGAGTGCTACGGGGCCAGTCACACCCAGATGTTCTGCAGCTGTGCTTCCCGACCCTTGACTCTCACCTTCTTTCTGCCCTTTCTTCCACAATGTTGCCTGCGCCTTTGAGGCTATGATATAGAAGTCCTGTCTAGGCCCCATTTCACAATCATTTATTCTCTGAACTTTAAGCCGTTGTGAGTTTCTGCATTAACCACCACCCGCTGCAGAAGAAGCCTCTCTGGTGAAGGCTGAGGTCTGCACTGACTGATGAGTGGAAGCCTACATACTGGGGTTTTTTGTTTGTTTGCTTTTTAGAATTATTTTACCCTTTTATCAAAAGTAGTGATTGGAACATGAACACAATTATGATTTAGTAAAGTAAAAATTGAGAACATGTTTTTGTCAAGTTTTAGATAGTGTCTCATGATTTCATCTTGATAAACCAAAGTTGACAAGTAGAAAGAAGCCAAGTACAAATTACTACCAAAGAAGCTTGAGAAGTCTTTGAGTCATTTGTAAAGAACAACAAATCTGGATCCTATTAAAAGGAAAAAAGGCTATAGTGATGACCAATCACACTATTTCTTTTGTTCTGTGTACACCAGCTATCAACTGTCTAGGTTAATAGACAAAGTTTCCCCCTCTCTCAACCACAAAGAAAACAGGCAATTTCCTGAGTGATTATCACAATTCAATGTTCTACTTTTCTACAGAGCTCTCTGTTAATTTTTCTTTTTTTTTTTTTGTCTTAGTCCAGAGTTTTAATTTGTTTTGTTTTCTTCATCATTTTTTAAAAATTCGTTTTACAAACCAACCAGTTTCCTCTCCATGCCTGAACTGGCCTTTCCCTGTAATCAGATTGGTGACTTCCCTACTTGTCATCAGAGAGCCTTCATCCAGTACCTGATGGAAGCAGATGCAGAGGTCCACAGCCAAGCCCTGGGCCGAGCCCCAAGAGTCCAGCAGAGGGGAGGGTGGAGAGATTATTTGAGCAGCGGGTAGGGTCATGCTCATAATGGGAAAACTGGTAGAGTCAGCTAACCTGAGCTTGTGGAGATCACAGACTCTGGAGGAAGAACTAGGGAGCCAGCAATGAACTGAACTAGGCCCTCTGCATCTGGGTGACAGTTGTGTAGCTTGGTCTGTTGTGGGATCCCTAGCAGTGGGCCAGGACCTATTCCTGATGCATGAGCCAGCTCTCTGGAACCTATTCCCTAGGGTAGGATATCTTATTCAGCCTTGATGTAGCAGGGAGGAGCTTGCTTCAGCCTCAGCATGATGTACATGCTTTGTTGATTCCCATTGGAGGCCTTACTCCATCTGAGTGGAGACAGAGGAGGAGTAGATGTGGGGGGGGGGGCTGAGGAGAGAAATGGTTGTTTTATCGAAAGTGCAGGAATGGACATTAAAGAGAAAAGGGAAAACAGGGAATTAATCTCTAAAAACGGACAATGAAATGGAGCTATATTGATCTTCTTGTGAGACTCCTAACAGTGGAAGCAGGGGCTGTCTCTGACTCTTTTACTAGGTTGTGGAATCCTACTCTTCATACTGGGGCACTTAGCCCAGCCTGAATACATTGGGAGGTATTTTGTTTTACTGCAACTTGTTATACCAAGTTTTGTTGATATCCATAGGAGAGCTGCCCTTTCCTGAACAAGGGAGAGAGAGAGAGAGAGAGAGAGAGAGAGAGAGAGAGAGAGAGAGAGAGAGAGAGGAAATGAAGTAGGGCCTGGGGAAATAAAAAAAAGAAATGGAGATAAATAATTTACTTGATAGATACTCAAAATATCATGCAAGTACATAAGAAGGTTATGAGAACAATGGAGTCTACAAATTAAATGGGCATTGCAATAAAGAGATAGAAAATACTAAGCACACAGGGTTGTTCTGTTTTGTTTTCCATTTTTGTGTTGGAGGCCAAACCCAAGATCTGGTACTTGCTAGGCAAGGACTCTACACTGACCTAAATCCCAAACACCTTTTCACAAATGGGGAAAAGAACACTGTTGGTAGGAATAAGTTAATACAGGGTGATAGTCCTTCAAAAAGATTATCTACCATGCTCATGAGCACCTGATCCAGTAGTCTCCGTACTGGATCTATATCCAAAGGAAGCAAAAGGAGTCCATCAGAGAACACCACCATATTAATTATAGCACTATTTTCAGAAACAGCCTATGAAATGAATAACCAGCTGTGCCCGGTGCTTGCTCTTTGCCATACTTGCTGGGAATTACCAAAGAAACACAACCACTGGATATCTTCAGTAGTCAGACCATAAAGACAAGGCCCATGTTCATGGAAAGAAATCATAAGATCCTGGGCATGTCTGTAGGCGATAGGCTGTCTGTAATTCATATTCCTTATAGAAATCTTCAGGCTAGTAATAAGAAATAGTCTTACAGAACATACATGTTCTCCAAATAAAAGTCACACCATTATTTTGAAGTATGGTGTTAAAAGTTTAGTTGTATTGAAAATCCACTCCTATTAATGTATTACATTATCAATCAAAGTAAAAGGTGTAATTAAATTAATTTAGGTTTTAGCTTAAAATTTTTTCACACAAATGTAAATATTCTTTAGATTATCATGCTGTTATAAAAATCATGGTAATCTCATGTCGTTATAATACCGTGCTCTTATTAAGATTATGGAAGTCTTATGTAGACAGACATCTCACTGAGTGTGGGGTAGCACAAATAATTAAAACCCAGAGACAGATATTGGGGTTCAAGCTGAAGATCAGAAAAGCAAAACAGGTAAGTCACTAGAAAAGTCTTAGCTCTATCAAGGCTGGGCGACTGCAGACAGAGCTGAGCCTCTGTCTCCTCCAATCTTATATTCCCCTTTGGTGCTGGGATTAAAGTGTGTGACTCCCTAATGCTGAGATTAAAGGTGTTAGTCACAACCACTTGGATCTGTGTATTCCAGGGTGGCTTTGAACTCACAGCGATCCATCTGCCTCTCTTTCCCAAATCCTGGGATTAAAGGTGTGTGACACCATTCCCTGGCCTATAGTGTCTTAATTTTACTTTCTGATCTTCAGACAAACTTTATTTATTAAAACATAAAATATCACTATAGTGTGGAATATATAGGTAGGAAAATGTAGGTAGGAAATGCTAGAAGCTTCCTTCTGTTGTGTTCCAAAAAGTCCTTGACAGGTGAGCATACGTGAACTCAGCAACCATACCAGTTCTACAAACTCTAGAGTCCCTAGAGCCAGAGTCTTAGGCCAGTCTCAAAGTCCACCTGCCAACTTGCCACAGGGTCAGGGCAGAAGCTTGAGGCACCGTGTTCTTGGGTGCATGGCAGTGCAGTCCTGAGACTGTCTCCAAAGTTCCAGTTTCTTCTGTTATCCCAGAAGGTGTTATCTTTGCACTATCTGGGATTCACAGCCAGGGTTGATTCTTCAACATATTAGAGCCACCTCGGGGTTGGTCCTTTGACGTGTCAGAGCTTGCCTTAGAAGCTTGGCTTCGATTGGAGCTGTTTGTGGCTGGCTCCTTTACGCATATGCAAACATGACATTTTTCCAAGTCACACAAAATGTTTTTACACAAAATGAGCTCACTAACGTTCCTAACACAACGACTCTATAGCACTATAATTATTGACCCAGTATTATCAATTAGGAAACTAAAGCACAAAGAAATAAAATAATTTGTCCACCTTAATATTAGCATGTACGTGAGAAAGCCGACATTCCATTCCAGTTTGGTGTCGGGCCCATGATACAACTTTGCCTCTCACCTCACCTTAAAAGCAGGAGCCAAGCCAGACATGCTGGTGCCTGCCTATAATTACAACCGGTAAGCTGAGACAGGAATATTGCCATAGCAACATAGAGAGACCCTGTCTCACAAAGCTTAAACCAAAACAAAGTGAATGACGTGAATAAAGATATTTTCAGATCTAAAACAGGATTTCCAAGAACTATTCTGGTGAGCTGACTGAATTGGCCAGCGGTCACTTATGTGTGACATACGTGAAGATTGGTAGAAAAAGCCTTTGCCACAAACCTCAGTGAAGGGTATAACTGAGAAATAATATCTCATTGAGAATTTGCTCTGCAAAATGCCAATTCTGCTAATTTTAGTAGACTTCAGTTTACTAGATAAGGTTTGAGTTTTGGACAGTCTACAAGAGACAAATGAAGAAAGAAACTACAGGCCACCATTCATTATCTCCCTACTTCCTTTCCCATAGTCAGCGTTCCCTGAGTAAATATTGGAAAAAATAGCCTAACATTGTAGGCTTGAGGGGATGTCAAGGAATTAATCTCCCTGGAAAGCCATTGGCACCGAAGCTCAGCCTCCATCAGTGACAACAGTCCTCACTGGGCCTCGTCCATCCTGGTAAATGCATAATTGGCTCACAGAGTGACTTCCTTGAAAGCACAGCACTTTCCTTGAAAATGAGCCCTGAACATAGTCCAGGGAGGGAACTGGCATGGGCATATATATCCTGGTCTCCCACTGGTACCCACCCTGGGAAGAGTGGCTGGCCCCCAACTCCAGCTCTTTGCAAACCTCACAGAAGCACCTGCTGTCCTCTTTTGAATGTAGGGGAGGACCTGGTGGACTCATCTGTTTACCTGAATACCCCTCCAGTGAAGAGTCTCCTCACCTGCTTCATGCTCCCTCTGACATCCATGGAGTGATTTTGTCTGTGGCCTCGCTAGACCCCACGGGGGCTCCTTTTTCAGCTGTCTGTAATGATTTCCACCTGAGGATTATGTGGGACTAGGAATGGGAACTGGGACGGATTCCAGCCTTTAAGGATTCTCTGGTTTCTCTTTAGACCCTATCAACCTTTTGTCATTTATTAAGTTTCAGTGATTTTTCTCAAGAATCATATCTAGAAACAAACTTATGCGCAAAGATATTGTTATTTCTCAAGAATTTAATTTTTTAAGGCCAAGTGGTGGTGGTACACACCTTTAATCCCAGCACTTGAGAGGTAGAGGCAGGCAGATCTCTGTGAGTTCGAGGCCAGCCTGGTCTACAAGAGCTAGTTCCAGGACAGGCTCCAAAGCTACAGAGAAACCTTGTCTCAAAAAAAAAAAAAAGAATTTAATTTTTAATGATCATTACACTCATGGTGTTGTTTTCAAAATTGTGTGTAATAGTCTTCCATGTTCTCTCTCTCTCTCTCTCTCTCTCTCTCTCTCTCTCTCTCTCTCTCTCATTTCTTAGTGGGAACATTTAAGGAAAGTTAGTTTTCAAGTTTCTTTGGATGTTTTCTTCCCTAAGGGACCTGTAAAAATGAGAGTGTTATATTAACAAATATCTTTTTTTTTGTCTGAAGAGAGAAGAATTTTCTCTTTGGCAAAGGATGTTGGCATAGTTGAGTAGGTCGTGGCAAGGGTCCATGTCTCCTAGCAATGAAACTTGGATACAGTGCGGTGCCATGTAGTGTGAAAACGCATTTTTGATTTAATCATGGCGTGGACACTCCCAGTGAGCCTTAGGGCATAACTTTAATAACTTACATACTTTGATTTTGTCCTAATGTCTGTTCAAAAGAACTTGATTTTCTCTGTACTTAATGAAGACTAGAGCTTTCTACTCAAACCTGGATGGAGAAATTTCTTCCTTTAACTATTGATACATGAAAATTGTGAAAACTTTTTAATGAAACCAATTGAGAAACCATCCTTTATTTTCTGAGTTATTTTTAAAGTGAGTGATGACATTTTAAAATTCCTAAGCCAAAGGTCACATATTATACAGAAAGGAAAGAATGAAGAAAATGATATTAGGAATTTCCTCTGAGTCAGTAAACTTAAAACATTATAAGCAACAAAAAGGCTCAGTAGAAGAAAATTAAAGAGACAGCGTGTTTGGGAAGTTGATTTCAGTCTTAGGTGAAAATAAGACTGTAGCAATTTCATCTTACACAGGAACTCCTAAAGCAATGCAAATTCCTTTAAATCAAAGTTAATACAAACGTGTTTGTAAGATTGGCTTATCTGCTCGCCTAACGTAAGTTATACTCGTTTATTAATCCTTTCAACCAACACTCTGCATTAGACATTTTAACTCCACAGATGGCAAAGTCGAGAGCTATAACTTTCACAGTTCTATCAGTATGTGATACTAACTACATAATAAATATTTTATTGCATATTGATTAATTAACCTCTTCTCACATTTTATTAATAAAGTGCATATCTGAAAAGTGTCTGATATGGAGCTGAAATGAATAAATGGCAAAAGAAATGCAGTCTTCTTCTGAAGATTCTAGGGGTGAAGTGATTGCCAGCCAACATCACCACAGTTAACTTAGCAAGGTTAATCTTGGATTTGCCTCCTCATTCATGGAAGTCCAGCATGTGACTCAGGGTCCCTCTGTTGCCTGGATTCTCTTCAGAAACCGTGCATCAAAGACAACAGTAATGTTTGCAACATTTCGTCTACTTGAGGTAATATTCTCCATCCTTCTAAAAACATTATCTTTTGAACGGGAGATGGCATCTTTTTACAGATGTCAGCGCGTGTGCAGTGCATGGTCCCAGTGGGGACCTGGGCCAAGCTTAAGAAGTGCTCATTCATTGCCTATTCATTATGAGAGAGAACAGAAATATTTTCAAAGCCAACTTAAACAAAGTCCTTCTAGAGAAACATTTTGCTGGAACCTGAGAAGACCACTCAAGAAAGGAAGAAAAAAAGGAAAAGGGGAAATGGGAAAAAAAGCCAACTGCAGTTGCTTCAGAGTTGTATAAACATGAATGCCCACAATGGGCTCTGAGGCCAGAAGCCACAGCTAAACATCTCTGATGGCTGATGACGAACGGGGTTCCCAGCCAGTCCACGTCAGCATTCACAGCTCTCGCTGCCCTTCCTCCCCACTGCGACCCATCCACTCTGAAGATGACCTTAGCCTCCACTTTAAAGAGAAACCGTGAGTCATGAGGTAGAAACGCCTAAGAATTCTGGACACCACACCTGCAGAGCTTTCCACATCCACACCTCTGCCTTCCTCTCTCTTTGAACAGAATGAAGAGGAGCAGCCCCTCGGGGACTCACTTCCTCAGTGCCCTGGGCGCAGCCCTCCTCAGGTATGACCAGATCTTCTGGTTATTTCTTTCCCTCTTGCCTCAGCGCTGCTCTTAGTCCTAACTTTTTCTGACACTATAAAATCAATCACACACAAGTCTCACAAATTTAACCAATGAAGAGAGAAACTGTGTTTCCTGTATCATGAAGTGTTTTCCTCCAATAGGTTCAGGGTTTAGGGTTTCAAATTAAAGTCTTTGATTCGTTTTGGTTTTGTGCCGGATCAGATACGTGGATATGATTTCATTCTTCTATGGGTGGATATCCAGTTTTGTCAGAATGAGTTGTTGAATAGGCTCTTTTCCGGTGTCTGCATTTGGCACCTTTGTAAAAAAAAAAAAAAAAAAAAAAAAAAGGTATAGGCAAGAACTCTCTGGAAAGAATTCAAATAACACAGGAAATATCAACAAGAATTACCAAGGGAAACTACATAAAGTATAAAACTTTCTACATAGCTAAGAAAACTTCTCAGTAAACAGTCTGACCTGGCTACACCACTCTTGGACATACACCCAAAGGACTCTATGTCCTATCAGAGACATGCTTGCACACACGCACACAATTATTGTATTCTTCACAAAGCAGGAACTGGCCTAGATATCCATAAGCAGGTGAACAGATAGATAAAACGTAGCAAACATACATGATGCAATTTCATTTATTGTAGAGAAAAATGAAGTAATGGAATTTTCAGGAAAGTGGTTAAAATTGGAAAGTACTACATGAAATAACGCAGCCTCAGACATATAAATATCACATGTTCTCTCTTTCCTGTGCCTCATAGCTCAGAGTGTCTATATGCATGTGTTTAAGCAGTGGTAAAGTGTATGAAACAAGACAGTGACAGGGGACGGGAGTAGGCGACATGGGGAAACACGTGGCACAAAAGTGAGGAGGTTATGGGAGGATGAGCGTGCACTGGGGGAAATCTGCCAGGAAGATGGAAGAGAATATGGGGAGGGCGGAGTCAACAACAAAAATTCACCTGGAGTGTCACAAAGACACCCAACACTGTGGGCGCTAATTTATAGTTTTAATTTGAAAAATATTTTCAATATTTTGTTTTCCAGGTCCCAGTTCCAGCTTTCTTCTTCACATCACAGCCAATGGTGTCTCTTCCCTTCTTTGGCCCAGGTGCACAAAAATAGACAATTAATAACTATAGACCATCATGCTGTTTGTTCACCACAAAAATCCTGCTTTAATTTACTGATTTATCAATTCCTTACTTTAAATTCTGTACCATGCCACAAAAGCTAGATCTTCAAATAACCATCCTACACTACCATCCCAAGTTCTTCTTCCTAAAGACCATATCAACAATTCAATGACTTTCATATGTATGTGTTAAATATATATTAAACTAATAATACAAGTAATATATACGATCTATAGTATTTACATAGAGGTTATTTTCAGATTATTGGGTTGTGTTCCAATAAACTCTTGATGAGTTGAAAATACCATGACTTGGAGAATGAGATACTGGAAACATTTTTCAAATTAAAACAATCAATTAGCATCCGCAGTATTGGGTCTCTTTGTGACATTTCAGATGAATTTTTGTAATTCTAAGCGGGGGGAAAAAAAGCAAATGTTGGCAAGGATTGAAGAAATTAGAAGCTTGTACCCTCCGGTGGAAATGCAGTTTGCTGCATCAGCTGTGAAGTGCCAAACGTGACCCTGCATGGGTCTGAGCTAGGTCCTCTGCGATGCATTATGGCTGTGTAGCTTGGTGTTCTTCTGGGACTCCGGTCAGCGGAAGTGAGGGAGGGATATCTTTGACTTTTTTGGCTGTTCTTGGGGCCCTTTTCCTCCTAAAGGGTTGCCTCATCCAACTTTGTGCCTACTCTTACTTCATCTTGCTATACCTTGTTCAGTCGATATCCCCGGGGAGGAGGCTGTTCTTTTCTGAAGAGAAACAGAATGGAGTGGATATGGGAGAGAAGCAAGGTGGAGGGACTGATAGGAGGGGAGGGAAGGGAAATTGAAGTTGAGATCTAATGTATGAGCAGAGACTAAAGAAAGGTAAAAAGAAAAACAGTTTGTAAATTCCTCAGAAAATTAAAAATATAATTACCATATTATTTAGCAATTTCAATTCTTGGTGTTTGTTCAAAAGAACTAAATGCAGGTTCTCAAACAAATATGTTCATTCCAGTTTCGAGATATCTTTTTTCACAATGGCGAAAGGGTGGAGGAAACCCAAATGTTTGCTGATGGATGAATGAGTAAAGAAAACATGATACGTCCACACAAATAGAATATTGTTTATCTTTCAAAGGAAGGAGGCAATGCTACTACATTAATGGACCTTTACAATGTTATTATACGTGAAATAAAAACATAAAAATATAGACACAACTCAGTTCTATTTGAGGAGTGCCTAGCATACTTAAATTCTTAGATTTGGAAAATATTCTATGATTTCTAGGGATTTGGTGGGAAGCGGTTAATGGGAGCTACTGTTTAAGGGGCACAGGGCTTCATCTGTGCATGGAGAGTTCTAGAAACAGACAATGGTGAGGATTACAGAGCAGCATTTATATGTCTAACACCAGTGAACTGTGCCCTTAATGATTTAAATGGAAAATGGTGATGTGTATTTTACCACAACTAAAAAATTTTAAAATGAAGAATCCCAATACTATTCTGTGTCATTAGTAGGGCTTTCCTGATTCACAGAGATGCTTGGAATTAATTCTGCTGGTTTCAATTCTATCACCCTTAGGACTTGCTTGACTTCCGGTGTGAACCATGCGTTAATATGCTAATTACACTCCTATAACAAGCTCCTGTCTCTCAAGTACAGTTTCTGGAAGGTATTCTGCATGAGGAACCTCTTTGCTTTGCTTTGCCCATCAACGTGTCTCTAAGCATTCTCTTTCAGGTTATTGGTGTTAGTTGTATATTGATGTCCTCTGCTTTCATATGTATCACTATAGAGTTTATTACAACAGACAATAGCCCAGTGTTGTACGCAATGACTTCATTGCGGAAAACTCTTGGGGACAGTAGCCATGAGATTAAGCCACGCCCTCTCTCGGAGAACCTGCATGCCTTTGCGTTAGCAAGAACTAAGGGAAGGTTTCACTGCCCAGTAGTTTACACATCTCACACCATTACAATGTTAAACTACCTTCTTTGGTTGAATAAATAGAGGGAGGGAACCTACCTGATTAGATGACAAAACTGGACTTTAAAAGCCCGGGTTAAAACCGGTCTCGCTGAACATAGTGGACAATGAGGATTACTGAGACCTCAAGAACAATGGCAATGGGTTTTTGATCCTACTGTACCTATTGGTTTCGTGGGAGCCTAGGCAGTTTCGTGGATGCTCACCTTACTAGACCTGGATGGAGGTGGGTGGTCCTTGGACTTCCCACAGGGCAGGGAACCCTGACTGCTCTTTGGGCTGACGAGGGAGGGAGACTTGATTGGGGGAGGGGGAGGGAAAGGGGAGGCGGCAGTGGGGAAGAGACAGAAATCTTTAATAAATAAATAAATAAAAATAAAAATTAAAAAAAAAGTGAGCAATCGTGTGTGTGATCACAAATATGCCCTGCCGTATGTGTGGAGATTGGAAGACAATTTGAGGAAGCCCTTCCTCCTTTTTCCACCATGTGGGTTCTCCTCAGAACCCGTCATCAGTCTTGGCAGCAATTGCCTTTCTATATAATTTAGTTTTTAGGTAACTTCTATGTATCTCTGTCACCCGAGCTTTTAGTGAAATTCTGAAATAGAAATTCAAAAGTCATTTTCCCCTGATAATCCTGCAGCACTCTCGTGGATTTACAAGGATTAGTATTCACGCCTTAATGTGTCTCCAGCCAAGGCTTGGTCAGAAGTTTGGTCAGAACTCCAAATTTTCCTAGAAAGATTTTTAAGTTTTGCTTTTGTAAATATTTGGCACATTAGGGACACAAATGGCTGTGCTTGCAAGAATTTTATTCTTGAATTTTCTTTGGTTTTAATAGACAACTTATTGGCTCGAAACTGCTTGTTGATTCTGTGTACATATCCCTTCTCTGCCACCTATTGCGGAGCATATAAACAGTGTTCTACGTGCTCGTGACACGGATTTACTGTGTGACTAGAAAGATTATCTCAATTCAAACTCAAGACTCTAATTTCTGCAATAAAAAGAAACTTACAATCAGCTAAGGAAAATTCAGTACCAGCGCTTTTCCTGGATACCTTTAAACCAATAATTGGAATCTACAAGCCTGAAAAACAATGTTTTTATAGATTGAAAGTACACATTTTGAATCCTAATCAATTTGAAGGGATTACAAAATATTGGAATAATTAAAATTTGCCAGGTTTTTTTTTCCGTTTTTAGTTATATAAAGTTCTAAGCCCTGTTTTGAAAATCTAACAAAAAATGTCATGACGTAGTGGTGCACATCTTTAATCCCAGCACTCAGGAGGCAGAGGCAGGTGGATCAGTTTGAGGCTAGTCTGTCTGGTCTCTGTAGCAAGTTCCAGGACAGTCAGGGCTACACAGAGAAACCCTGTTTCAAAAAAAAAAAAAGAAAGAAAGAAAGAAAGAAAGAAAGAAAGAAAGAAAGAAAGAAAGAAAGAAAGAAAGAGAAGAAAAAAAAACAGTTTTTACCCGGCAATCTTGTCTACTTACAATATCCAGGAGGATAGCTATATGTTTTTCTTTGGGTTCACGTTCTTATTTAGCTTCTCGAGGATCACGAATTATAGGCTCAATGTCCTTTATTTATGGGTAGAAACCAATTATGAGTGAGTACATCCCATGTTTATCTTTTTGGGTCTGGCTTACCTCACTCAGGATAGTGTTTTCTATTTCCATCCATTTGCATGCAAAATTCAAGATGTCATTGTTTTTTACTGCTGAGTAGTACTCTAATATGTATATGTTCCACACTTTCTTCATCCATTCTTCCATTGAGGGGCATCTAGGCTGTTTCCAGGTCCTGACTATTTCAAACATTGCTGCTATGAACATAGTTGAACAAATGCTTTTGTCATATGATAGGGCATCTCTTAGGTATATTCCCAAGAGTGGTATTGCTGGGTCCAGGGGTAGGTTGATCCCGAATTTCCTGAGAAACTGCCACACTGCTTTCCAAAGTGGTTGCACAAGTTTGCATTCCCACCAGCAATGGATGAGTGTACCCCTTACTCCACAACCTCTCCAGCAAAGGCTATCATTGGTATTTTTGATTTTAGCCATTCTGACAGGTGTAAGATGATATCTCAAAGTTGTTTTGATTTGCATTTCCCTGATCGCTAAAGAAGTTGAGCATGACCTTAAGTGTCTTTTGGCCATTTGAACTTCTTCTGTTGAGAATTCTCTGTTCAGTTCAGTGCCCCATTTTTTAATTGGGTTGATTAGCATTTTAAAGTCTAGTTTCTTAAGTTCTTTAGATATTTTGGAGATCAGACTTTGATTGTTGCGGGGTTGGTGAAGATCTTCTCCCAGTCAGTGGGTTGCCTTTTTGTCTTAGTGACAGTGTCCTTTGCTTTACAGAAACTTCTCAGTTTCAGGAGGTCCCATTTATTCAATGTTGCCCTTAATATCTGTGCTGCTGGGGTTATACATAGGAAGTGGTCTCCTGTGCCCATGTGTTGTAGAGTACTTCCCACTTTCTCTTCTATCAGGGGTGGGGTGGGATGGGGGTAAGGGGAGATGGGGAGAGAAAAGTGAGAAGGGGAGGATGGGAAGAACTTGGGGGAATGGGATGATTGGGATAAAGGAAGGGTAGATATGGGAGCAGGGAAGTATATATCTTAATTAAGGGAGCCAATTCTAGAGTTGGCAAGAGACTTGACCCTAGAGGGGTTCCCAGGTGTCCAGGGAGATGTCCCCAGCTAGTTCCTTGGGCAATTGAGGAGAGGGAGCATGAAATGGCCCTACCCTATAGTCATACTGATGAATATCTTGCATATCATCATAGAATCTTCATCTGGAGATCGAAGGAGATAGAGACAGAGACCCACATTGGAGCACTAGATTGTGCTTCCATGGTCCAAATGAGGAGCAGAAGGAGGGAGAACATGAGCAAGGAAGTCAGGAACCGCGAGGGGTGTACCCACACACTGAGACAATGGGGCTGATCTATTGGGAACTCACCAAGGCCAGCTGGACTTGGTCTAAAAAAGCATGGGATAAAACCGGACTCTCTGAACATGGCAGACAATGAGGGCTTCTGAGAAGCCAAGAACAAGGGCACTGGGTTTTGATCCTACTTCATGTACTGGCTTTGTGGGAGCCTAGGCTGTTTGCGTGCTCACCTTCCTAGACCTGGAAGGAGGGGGGAGGACCTTGGACTTTCCACAGGGCAGGGAACCCTGACTGCTCTTTGGGCTGGAGACAGAGGGGGAGGAGAGCGGGGGAGGGGGAGAGAAATGGGAGGTGGAGGCTGGGAGGAGGCAGATATTTTTAATAATAAAAAAGTGGAAAAAATAAAATGTGTTTTATAGCAAAAAAAAAGAAAAAGAAAGGGAGACACACACACAGAGAGAGACAGAGACAGACTAATGAAATAATTCACTTATTTCTATAATAAATCTGGGTCCACCAACAGCTACTGCACTGTCTACCAGGCCTAGAATTTGCTTAAGTCTTGGCCAATCTCCATGAGATAGATAATTATCTACTCAGATATAGGTCTTAAATCAAAAATACATCCACGATTTCGACAAAAGCACCTCAAGTGGTATTTTTATCAATAATACAATATAAAACATGCTTAATGAGCAATATTAACTATCTGAAAGACAGGATTAATTCACTGACAGATGCTTTGCTTGATTTGAGAATATAATCTTCTTGGGTGGTTGACCAAAATAATGGATTTAGACACCCAAATATTTATGCTTTTGTTTTTCATCAAGCCATAATGTATGAGAAACATAATTTCAGCATAGCACTTTGACCATGTTTTCTATACAAGTTGATGCTGAGATATTTAGTCATCTTGAGACATATTAGAGCACTTCATTTATTCTAAATATTGGGTATGATTTTCTCATTACCTCACTCAATGTTTTGGGGGAGAGTCTCTCAGATTTAGCACTGTCTAAAAGTATAATTAATGATCTAATAAAAATTGTCCTCTTCATTCATCATTTCTGCTTAATACATAAAAATTGCATATTTTGCTGCTGGGCTTATTTCTGTTTTGCTGAAGACAAACATGGATCACTTTTTGCATGACCTTGTCAAGTGTGTGACACACTTAGTGTGAACTTTTTATAGTTACTGTGCCCTAGCACATCTCAGTCTCTTAGCTAGGTCTTACTTTACTAGTATTTACCCTATGTTATGCTCATCTAAAAGCATTTTTTGTTCTTTCCAGGAAAATGAGTAGTCTAAAATGAACAAAAACACATCACATAAGCGAACAACCAGCATGCATCACGTGGCCCACCCACTACCCTAAGTCAATAGATCATGTTATTTATGTGGGTACATAAACAAAACCCAATTTCTCCAATAAAAGTTCCCTGAAGACATTTCTTGCCTTTAATACACTTTAGACTGTATTACCTTCTCTTTACTTACAATTTCTATAAGGAAAGGGGCCAATTCTGCTTGTTTTTAGCTTCTATTATTTATAAAAACTTTCTCAGGGGCTTGGACTGACTCCTTAGCACTTCTTAAAGAACAATATAGCCATTCGGAAAAAAAAATCATTGCCCCTTCCCAGAAAAACCTTCATGATTTGCATTTGCGTTTAACTCAGGTATGTCAGACTTCAGAGTCTAGCAGCTGTGATTTTATAGTGAAGAACCTAGATTATATCACTTAACACCAAACCAAGACTGTCTATAAAATAAGTACAACCCAACATATGACTACTGGTAGGACTTGGGGGGTTAGTAAGAACTCAAAACAACTGTTTATTTGAGCAACTATTCTACTGGATGGTAGAGAGAAGACTAAATGGAATTAAAGTAGTTGGAAAGTCTTTGCCTTTTTACTTAAAGGGATAGATCATAAATATGTATATTTGAAATAACTTTAGAATAATTTTAATAAGTGGGTCAACAAATAGAATTTAAGGAAAACTTTAGGTGTCATTCTTCCACCAAGAAATGAGTAATTTGGAGTGTGCCTCTAGCTTGCTTCCACTAATATTGGTAAATGTCCTCTCCTTAATTTATATGACTAGACATCTTATCTCTTTATGAGAGTTCTTCATGGGCCAACTTCAAGCCACATCAAATGTAGATGAGTGATGTAGGTGGGTCTAATAAAGAAACTGCTTGGCCTGATAGGGCAGAATTTAGATAGGCAGAGTAGACAGAACAAAATGCTGGGAGGAAGAGGAAGTGAGGCAATCGCCATGCCTCTCCTCTCTGGGGCAGATGCAATGAAGCTCCATCCTAGGATGGACATAGGCTAGAATCTTCCCGGTAAGCGCACCTTGGGGTGCTTACACACATTAAGAGAAATGGGTAATCAAGATATGAGAATTAGCAAGTAAGAAGCTAGCACTAATGGGCCAGGCAGTATTTAAATGAATACAATTTGTGTGTTGTTATTTTGGGACATAAGCTATCCAGGTGGCCGGGAGCCGGGCTGTGGGAAGAGGCCTGCAGCTCCCACTACAGATGAGGGTGTTTTTTTTTTTTTTTTTGGAAAAGTATAATATTCACTGGGGAAGTCTTAAATTTTGTCTACTTGAACTCTTCATTTTATCTATGAGAAATCAGATAGTCAACGTTCTATATAAAAATAAAAAGCATCAATGTAAGCGTAGCTTAAAACTCTTTTCAGTTCATCATGCTGACCTTCAAGCTACATGAGTAGGATTCCTCTTCCCCATGAATTCCTGATACAGGTAGAGGTGTCATTTTGATGTCCTGATTTACCACTTAGCAACTATTCTAGAATCTACAACTCAAAAACAGCTATTTATTTGAGTAACTATGGACTCTAAACGCCCACATGAGGACTTGATGACTTTGAAGGTTGCCCCTGCCTTCTAGCATGGACTAAAGACCAGCAGTTTTGCGCAATTGCTACAGACCTTCAGGGCAAGGTTGAAATTGCTCAGCCCCAAGCTAGCATCATTGATGAAGCAGCTACCCAGTTCCCAGCATGTGTATAGATGTTGTTAGACTACTGGACTCATATTTTGTCACCAAACATAATATCTTTTGTAATATAGTTGCTATGTTAGTTTTTCTTTTCTCAAGAACTCTGATTAACAGAGACTGTGATAATAAAAGTAGTGGAATGATTCAGGTTTTAGGGGTATAAAGGGTTGTTGTTTGAAGCCTTTGGCAGGCTTCTAAGGCTGAATCACAGCAAGGGTCTTGGAATTTTGGACCAAATCACTGCCATTGTATGTAGACAATTACCCTCTTTTTAAGAGTCAGTTCTTGGCTTTCTACTAAGCTGTATTAGAAAGTGAACACTGGAAAGTGGGCCGCCAGGTTACCATGTGACCCAGTTGCCCAACATGAGCTCCATGCTATCAGATCACAAGCCATAACGTTGGGAGAACATGACGTACAATAGCATTCCATAACCAAATGACGGTGGTATGTACACAACCAGAGCTTAGCAGTTCCCGAAGATAGACAAGACATGTGAGATTGCCTAATTGTCCAATTTCCACTTTGGCTATGATGTCTTCTGCCCCCAAGCATAAACCTACAGTCTCACGGACTACGCTCTATGACCCCTTGACACAGGTAAAGAATCCCAGGGCTAGTCTACAGATGAAGACGTTACATAGCTACAGCATTGCATCTTCTTTGTGGGACAACAATGAAAGACACCAGTGAAGAGAAATATTCACAGGGATTAGAATCTTAGGTGAAGCATATTATTACACATTTTGCTTGGAAAGAAGGGTTAATTTTTTTATCATATACTGATTCATAGGCTTGTCAACAATGGTTTGACTGAATAGTCAGGGATTAGAAAAAGCATGATTGAAAAATCAATGGGAAAGACCTTTGGGAAAGCGATGTGTGGATAGATCTCTCCAAATGGGCCACTGACAAGAAGATACTTGTGTGCCATGTAAATGTCCATCAGAAGGTGACCTCAGTGGTGTAAAAATTCAATAATCAAATAGGTAGGACGATCCTTTCTAAGACAGTAGTCTATCCTTTTCCTAGGCAGTTCCTGTCATTGTCTAAGGAGCTTATTAATGAAATAGTCATGGTGGCAGTGATGGAGGTTGTGCATGTACATGAACTTCTGCTGACGTGGCTATATCTGAACCTGAGTGCCAAACTGAACACAAGCAGAGACCAATTGATCCTCTAATACAGCGCCATTCTTCAGGGTGATCAGCAACCTAGTGATAAGCAACCTCTTTTGGAGTACTTTAGCCAGGCAAAGGGCACAACTTTGGCCTTATAGGTATAAGTCAATATTCTAGGTATGTATTTGCTTTTCATTTATGTAGTGTTTCTGGGAAAACTACAACCCATGACTTACCAAATGCTTTATCCACTATCGTGGTATTCCACACAGCATTGCTTCTGATGAAGATACTTGCTTCATAGCCTAAGCAATGCAGCTTATCAAGCTAATAGAAGCCACTGGTCTTTCTATGTTCCCAACCATCATAAATCAGCTGACTTGAGAGAATAGTAGTTGGCCCTTTGAAGAAACATAGCATCAACTATGTGGTAATAATCTAGATGTCTGTCTAAGAGTTCTCCAGAAGACTGTAAATGTTTTAAGTAAGTGTCCAATACATGGTATGGTTCCTAATCTAACTAGGATTCATAGGTTCAGAAATTGAGGGTTGGAAATGGGAATAGTACCACTCAGTCATCCCTGGTTGACTCACTATCAAAACTTTTTTTTCTGATGGTCCAGAACTTTTAGTTCCAAAGAGTGGAGTGCTTCTGCCAGGAGACATGACAAACATTCCATTGAACTAAAGTTGAGAGTTCCCTTTTACCACTTTGGGCTCCTGATGCCTCTGAGTCAACAGGCTAAGGAATTAATTACAGTGTTGGGATGTGTGATTGATCTAGGGGGCAAATTGGAATGCTTCTCCATAATAAAAGTAAGGAATGTTATGTGTGGAAAGTAAGGAATGTAAAGTGAAGGGGTTTCTTTGGGGTGTCTCTGGTGTTATCATATCCTGTGGTCAAGGACAGATAGGAACAATTATAAATAAATCAATTTATTTAAGACTGTCCAAGTAAAGAACCAAGACTGTCAAAGTGATTGCTGGGATGGGGGGAGTTTGGATGGGTAGTGGAAGAAAGTTGTTAAAAATACCAGTGAAGACCATGTGACCAGTTACAGAAATGAGGAATGTAATTGTCGTCAACAGTTCTATTCTTCTGTCCTAAGAATGTATTTGTTAGACCAGCAAGATGGTTCAGTAGGTAAAGACCCTGGCTTACAAGTCTGACAACCTGAGTTCAGCCCATGAAACCTACGTGATAAAAGGAGAAAACTGGCTCCTGCAAGTTGTCCTCTGACCACACGCAGGCTGTAGTGTGTATCACCACCACACAGACAGAAACCCTAAATAAGTATAAAATAAAATTAAAATATGTTTTTGTTTATATGTATACATATATTAAATATATTATATTTATTTATTAAATAGTTATTTGTGTTTTCTTTCCTCTATTTCTTGACCATATAAGACAAATCAAGATACTATTAGTTAAGTGTTATAAATCTTTATTATTACATTTATGTCATAGGATATTAAGGGAATAAGTATTCCTCAAGGGACTTTGCTATCTGTTCTTGGGAGAAGAATAGTGCATTTTCACTTGTATGTAGGATAATTACATCAGAATTAGGACTTTTTGTCTTCAGTTGAAAACAAAACTTGACATAAGGTCTGTGACTGGTTACCAAGTTGACAAGTGTTGAATTTGTGACAGTTAATGTTGGTTGGACCTGGAATCAACTGTGACATAACTCTGGGTGAGTCTGTGACAGTATTTTCTGGAAAAGATTAATTGAGTAGGGAAGACCCTTTCCCAGAGAGGGCAGAACCTCTTCCAGTACAGATACAAAGATGTTCAAGGAACTGCTTTTGCCTGCTAGCTTCTGTTTTTTGTTGGTAAGAACATGTACCCTGTTCTTGCTGTTACTGTTGCCATCCTTTACTGTCTAAACCCATCTTCTTTTGTCTTCTAGCATGATCTAAAGACCAACAGCTCTCCAAAACTCACTATTATATATAAAGGAAAAAAGAATTATTTATCTAGGATTTGTGAGAAATTAAGACCTTTAGTTCCAAGGATGTCCAGTACTCAAGACTCCAAGAATTTCTATCCAAGAAAAGTTCCTAAACTTACTTGCTAATTCATTTTTGACTATCACTAAAACAACTTGAGGAAAACTATGGTCATGAAGGTTTAAAGAGAGTGAGTGGGGTAAACCACAAAGGCATGAGCTTTTATTCAGAAGTTTTGCAAATTAAAGTAACAGAAAATACCTCATAAAGAACAAGTGGATGCCACAATGTCTTAGAGGTTCAAGAAAAGAACCAGTAAAAGAGGACAAAGAAGGAGAAGGAGGAAGAAGAGAAGAAGACAAAGAGGATGAAGAGGAGCAGGCATAGTTATAGTAGTAAAACTAGGGTGAGTGTCAGCCTAAGATTTGCATGCAGTGAAAAACATCATGGTTCATGTCAGGAAGCAAGACCTTCCATGGACCTGCAGGGAAAAGGATAGAGTAGGCTTCAGAGTGGCACTTGGGGTTAAACCTGAACCTGCACGCATGGCTTCATCAGGAGAGAAGGAAGACCAGATGAAGGGAAGATGATGAGTTCATGGAAAGATATAAAAGGATAGAAAATTACACGTCTTTTACAACATAATGAAAATCTCTACTACCTCAAGAAATTTCAGTAAAATATTACTAGAAAAATGAGTCCTATAAATTGAAAGAGTGAAGTGAGAAAATGTATCAAGATGCCTCTGAAGTTGAGCTCTTCAAATCAAAACACTATTCTATGAAGGAATATGGGCATAAGACGAGAGCTATAAACAGGTTTCTCTCAGGTGACTCCAGAGTGCATCTGGGAAGCATATAGCTTTCACTTTTAACTCACAACACATGGCTCTTAAATTCCAACCAATTTCTTTGTCTGATGCTTACCTAGGGGAAAAAACTGATTTTATTTTTGTCCCTTAAATTGACAATATCTGTTTCTTGGCTCCTGACACCCAACTCTTTTTCCACTTGTTGTTGGTATCCTGAGCTCATTTGGTGGAATTTCCCACAAGTAACTTTTCCTGAGAAAAGAATTCCTAACTCTTCCTTTTCATGGAGTGTCACACCAATGAACTAGAAAATTGGATACTTTCTGTTTCTACCTCCTAGCATAAGTAACCGAAAGAATACTTCCTAGTCCCTGGTGGAAAACGCCAGCCATGTTGGACCTACTGAGAGGTAGACCATCAATGGCTCAGGCGAAACTTTCTTCAAAGGATCCATGTGTAATACTTTCCATGAGGTTTTCACCTTACACACTGACTTGGGGCATAATCTCCACATACACACCACATAGCTTCTAGTACACACCACATAGCTTCACCAAAGACTGGGAACAGCTTCAATGTTGTGAAAACTGTAATACCTCCAGGCTACATGTGGACTGTTACACAATGGAGTACTACACAGCAGAAAAAAATAACAACAGCTTGAATTTTGCAGGAATATGGATGGAGCTAGAAAACACTTTAAGTGAAATAACCCAGACTCAGAAAGACAATTATTACATGTACTTGCTCATGGGTGGTCTTTAAACATAAAGCAAAGAAAGCCAGCCTACAAATCACAATCCCAGAGAATTTAGACAACAATGAGAACTTTAAGAAAGACTTACATAGATCTAATCTACATGGGAAGTAGAAAAGACAAAATCTCCTGAGTAAATTGGGAGCATGGGGACCTTTGGGGAGGATTGAAGGCGGAGGGGAGAGGCAGGAAGGAGAGAAGAGAAAAATGTAGAGCTCAAATAAATATCAAAAAAAAATCAGCAAAAAGAAAAAGTAAAAATAAGCTTTTTTTGTTTCTAGTTTTGTAGTCTAGACACTCAGATTTGAACAGAAATTCCCCTTTTTGAACACCCTTTCATTGGACAGCAACACAAATGACATATGCCTTAGTAAGCATGTGCCCGCATGTAGGAGGCAGACACACAAATCAATGTAATATTAATATTAAAATGACATCTAGCCTTGACTGGAAACAAAGTTCAATGGCTTGTATTTTCCATAAATGTCTGAGAATCTAATTGATTTATTTTCATTAATATAATTCATATGTCTGGTACAGTTATCAATACAAGAGTGTTCACATGGAATTATTCCACATTAAAATTTGTTACAAGAAATGACATTGGAAAATGAGATAGACTATAATATAAATGGTCATCTAATATAAACCAGAATATATTACCATACTTTTTAAGTCAATAAAAACATGTTGTGTTACTCAACATATATAATGTAGATTAGTGTGTGTTTGATGATACATTCATTTTTACAAAATAATTCATTTTTATAAAAAATGATGATTTGAGATAATAAAAAATCATCTCAAATCAAAATATATTTCAGAAAAATCAAACATTTTAAAATGCTTAAGAGTCACAAAATCATTAGAAAAACTATATATTGATATAATTATTTCCCAAGCACAATGCTAAAGAAAAAAGTCACATACTAGGGCTGGAGAGACTATTCAGTCGTGAAATGCTGACTAGCATTTATGAAGTCCTTCTTTACAAGCCCCAGCATCTAAGAAAATGTCATACATTTAAAGTTGTATGATAAAAATAAAACGTACAGTGGTTTTTAAAGGACAAACTAACTAAAACACTTGTACCAGACTAAGAATAAAAAACTTTGTAAACAGTTATGCTGTTTTATTTTATAAGACATTCTATTAAATTATCAAGAAGTAGCTTCTTAGAAAGGTGAAAGATCAGGACACTACACAGACACACACACACACAACACACATCTTTTGTTCTTTTTCCTTTTTTAAAATTTTATTATTCTTTCATATATTACATCCTGACTACAGTTTCTCCTCCTTCCTCTTCTTACAGGCACCGGCCCCTACCTGCCCTTTCCCTCAGATCCACTCCTCCTCCATTTCCTTACAAAAAAGAGCAGGACTCCCAGAGATATCAACCAAGCATGACATATAATGCATTAAGACTAGCCACATACCCTCATACTAAGGCTGGATGAGACAGCCCAGTGGGCAGAAAAGGGTTCCAAAAGCAGGCATAAGAGTCAAAGGCAGCCCCCAGCTCTCACTGTTAGGAGTCCCACAAGAACACCAAGCTACACAGAAGATCTAGGTCAGAGCCATACAGGGTCCCTGACTGTCAGCTCTGTCCCTGTGAGTCCCTATGAGCCCTGGCTAGTTGATTCTATGGGTTTTCTTGTGGTGTACTTGACCCCTCTGGCTTCTACAATCCTTCTTTCCCATCTTCCACAGAATTCCCTGAACTCTGCCTTATTTTTGGCTGTGGGTATCTGCCCCTGCTCCCATCAGTTGCTGAATGAAGCCTCTCCGATGAAGATTATGCTACGTTCTGGTCTACATGAATAGCAGAGTATCATTAAGAATCATCTCATTGACTTTTTTTTTTTTTTGCCAGTCATGTTTGGTTCCATCCTAGGTCTCTGGGCTATCCAGGTTCCTGGCCTTCTGGCAGTGTCAGGGGTGGGCTCCTTCTCATGCATGCTCTCTAGTTAAACCAGTCAGTGATCGGCCACTCCCACAACTTCTGTACCACTTTTACCCCAGCACATCTTGCAGGGAGGAAAAATTGTAGGTCAAAGGTTTTGTGGTTGGGTTGGGGTCCCAACCCTTCACTTGCCTGGTTACAGAAGATGGCCTGTTTGGGCTCCATATCCCCCATTACTAGGAGTCTTTGCTAGGGTCACCCTCAAACATTCCTGGGAGTTTCCATTGCACTGGTTTCTACCTTGACCCTGAAATGTCCCCTAATTATCTCCCCAGTACTCTTTCCCTTCATCCCCCTACCTGTACCCTCCTGTTCCTATCCCCAGCCATCCCCAATCTGGCCATAACATCTATTTCCCCTTCTCGGGGAGATCCATGTGTCCCCCTTAAGCCCTCCTTGTTATTTAACCTCTCTGTGGATTGTAGCATGATTATCTTTTACTTAATAGCTAATATTCACTTATAAGTGAGCATGTCCCATGCTTGTCTTTCTAGGCCTGGGTTACCTTACTCAGGATGACTCTTTCTAGTTCCATCCATTTGCCTGCAAATCTCATGATGTTACTTTTTGAAAACACTGAGAAATATTCCACTATGCAAATGCAACACATTTTCTTTTTCCATTCTTCGGTTGAGGGGCATTTAGGTTATTTCCAGTCTCTGGCTATTATGAATAAAGCTTCTGTGAACATAGTTGAGCAAAGGTCCTTGTGATAGAATGGAGAATCAGTCCTTTGGATGTATGCCCAAGGGTCCTATAGCTGGGTGTTGAGGTAGATTAATGCCCAAGGGTCGTATAGTTGGGTGTTGACGTAGATTGACTTCCAATTTTTTGAGAAACCTCCATACTGATTTCCATAGTGGCTGTGCCAATGTGTTCAAGGCTATTCCTTGATTTTTCTTCTATTAGCTTCAGTGTATATGGTTTTGTGTTGAGGTATTTGAACCTCATGTACTTGAGTTTTGTGCAGGTTGATAGATAAGGATCAATTTGAACTCTTCTACACACAAACACCCAGTTAGACTAGCACCATTTGATGAAGATGCTGACTTTTTTCAATTGTGTAATTCTGGCTTCTTTATCAAATATCAAGTTTCCATAGGTCACACACACATACATTCTCTCTCTTAAAAAATGATGAGGTAGTCTCAGAACTAAGTTACAAGAAGCATTAGCTATTTTCTTCTTTTAAAATATTATTAGAATGTATTAATTGTACAAAATAATGAGCCTCATTATGACATTTTTGTACATGCAGATCATGTATGTGGATAATATCCATTCCCCACTTTTGTCTCTTGTCCCCCCTCATTACCAAACAGATCCCTTGTGTGAGTGCATGTGCTTGAGGAAGCCAGAGACACTGGGAGTTACAGGGTGTTGTGAGCTGTTAGACCTAGGTGCTGGGTGTGCTAGGTGCACACTTGAGCTGCTATGCTCTCTCTCTAGCCCAGACTGTCACTCCTTAGGAGGATGTTCTAACCTGAAAGAAATGTCCTTCCTCTTCTCTCAGACCCATTCACAGTGCATTGTCATATTTCCCTGTCATTCTTCAGTTAATTAACTAACTGGGTTTCTCTGGGCAGCCCTGGCTTCCTAGAAATCAATTTGTAGACCAAGCTGGCCTCAAATTCCCAAAGACCCGCCTGCCTCTGCCTCCTGAGTGCCGGGATTAAAGGCGTGTGCCACCACCGCCTAGCAACAATTTGTTTTAATTTATGCTTTGCTCTTTGCTTGAAATGTATTTAACTAGCAGCAAATACCCAGAGAGTGAAGGGCTCTAGAAATGTCCTTCCACCCAGGTCACCTTGTGTGTATACTTGCAATGACCCAGGAAGAATGCTTCCCTTCCTCAGTTGCCATGAAAAAGAGTGAGGCTTGCGTACTACGGAAAGAAGTCACATTTGGCGGACATTTTTGGGTCATTTATAGGAGGGGAATAAAAGGGAAGAAAAAGGGGGAAAACAGTTCCATCTGAGACAGCCCAAAAAGGAGTGATTAATTAGTCAGTCTGAGAGAATCGTGTTTCCTGGATCTGCAATCAGCTAGGACTTCCTACCTTTTTCTCTTTGTGTATGAATATTAAACTCTCAATTTCAGTGTTTTAAATACACTACATTAAAATGTTTTCAACCTTTAAAAAGACAACGGCCGATATGATAGGTTGTGTTATTCCTAGTGTTGAATTTGCTGTTCTTCAGAAATGTGTTAGCCCCAATCATAAATGTGTGTTTTATTTAAAAGTTCCTTTTCCTCTCTAAAGAAAGGGAGAAAAAAGAAAGAGCAAACCCCAGAGCACCCTGGAACCCAGGGCGGGTGTCGGCTTCACTGCCGGGGTTGCATCATTTCCCTCTTTGCTCATGGATCCCATAGCAACAACTTCTTTCTTGTCTTGAATTCAAACTAGGACAGTGTTTGTGACTCACTTTTTAAGGGCTGTTTCTAGCATCAGAGGAACTCGGGAGAGGCCACACCACTCTTCAGAAAATGCCGTCATCGTTTTCCTTCTGCTCCAGTCCCTTCCCTTCACCGCAGTTCCACACTGTTAATATGCAAGCGTGCCCGCGTGAGACTGCCACAAAATGCTCCAAACTCACGTGTCACTCTGCTAGCACCCCGGTTCCCACGCAGTCTGTGAGAGCTTAAATACCTATTCCTGCAAAACAAATAAAGTTCTTATTTTCACTCAAAACTTAGAAACTTCAACAGTGCATCTTCCACCCCAACAGGACTCCCTGAAATAAGCTTCATCCGCCACAAAAAAAATGAGGGAAAGTTTTGTCTTACATATTTTGCTGTTGTTATTGTTTTTGTTTTGCTTTTCTGAGGCCAGTCTGGCATTGAACTCAATGATCCTCCTGCCTCTGCCTCCTGAGCGCTGGGACTAAAGGCATGCGCCACCACACCTGGCTTGAATTTTATTTTATTGTATCTTATCAACATTTACTTATTTTGAAGGAAGAGTAAAGGGGGTGAGCTCCGGGATGTACGACGTTGGTTCTCTCCTGCCAAGTGAATTTCAGTAAATAAGTCTGATCATCAATGCCTTTACCCTCCCCCACTGAGCTATTGCCAACCCCTCAGAATTTTAAATATTGAATTCTAGAGCATATGGCTCATTTTACTATAGCTGTATGGAGTGAGCCAGGTTCTCCAGCTACCGTAAAAGAGATGTTAGCTACCCTCTGATAGATAACCCTCATGGAGGCTTCTTATTTTCTCTTTCATCTCTCACATCACTATATGATGTCAATATTGCTATTCACAAAGGAATAAGATTGCAGAGTTAAAACAATATTCTCAACTTTACACAATAAGCAACAGGGTCAATTCAAATGCTTGAGTCTACCCTTATCTCAGAGTGATGGCCTGCTATCCCATGCTGCAACTTCTAACTCATGAGTCTCAGAGCTCTTACAGAACCAAAGACTAAATCACATGTCACCCAGTGTGACCTCAGCATCGCTGGGTAGAGTGTCTCCAGTCTGCCTGTGTCCTTCATCCCTTTGGTGAAGAGCTAGTGAATCTCAGTGGACACCATTTGCATCTTCGCAGCAGTGGCTCAGCCTTGTCAGAATCCTAAAATTATCAAGTGTTCTTGGAAGAAATATTTATACCTAGAACTCAGTGTTGGAGAATCCAGCTTAATTGATCAAGATACATTATTTTTTTTTAAGTAATTTCTTAAGTCAGCACCGAAAGTGATATGTTTTATTATGGCATTTCATACATAATTCCTAAAGTTAGCACACTGTATTAGTTACTTTTCTAGTGATGTGATAAAATACCATGACCACAACAATTTATAGAAGGAAGAGTCTATTTTGAATTTTGGTCCCAGAAGACTAGAATTCATAATGGTGGACACAGCATGGCTGCAGGGAGAAGCATTATGACAGGAATGGGAAGCTAAGAACCTAAGAGCACACACACACATGCACTTCCCCACTCCCCCTCCACACCTCCCGCTCCAGTCCTAAGAGAGGGCAGGGTACCCTGCCTGTGGGAAGTCCAAGGCCCTCCCCACTCCATCCAGGCTTAGGAAGGTATGCATTCAAATAGACTAGGATCCCAAAAAGCCAGTACATGCAGTAGAGACAAATCCCAGTGCCATTATCATTGGTTTCTCAGTCTGCCCTCATTGTCAGCCACATTCAGAGAGTCCAGTTTGATCTCATCCTTGTTCAGCCCCAGTCCAGCTGGCTTTGGTGAGCTCCCATTAGATCAGGACAGTGTCTCAGTGGGTAGACTGGCCTTTTGGGATTCTAGTCTGGAAGGGGAGGGAAGGGAAATGGGAGGAGGGCAGAAAGTGGAAATTTTGAATGATATTATTTATAAAGCAATAATTTTTTTAAAAGACAAGAAAAAGTAAAAAAAAAAGAAAATGGGCTTTAAAAAGGAGAGGGATTATGTTTGTTTAGGTAGGACTTACATATATTTATTTATGTATGAACAGGTTTATACTTGAAACCAGAAGTTTTAAAATACACAAATGAGTGTACTGTAAAAAGTAAATCTCTCCTACTTCTTCCTCTTTCCCTACTTCTTACTCATCCTTCAAGCCTTCCCTATTGATGTTGATTTGCTGTATATTACTCTATAGTAATATGAGATTAAATACATAGATAGGTGATAAATAGATTGATGAAGACCCTTTTTGTTAGTTCAGGTGAATTCCAAGGAATGCCTAATGAGTATTATTAGAGTAATTATTAGAATTTATTTATTCTGAAAAATGGCCTATATGGGCATAATCACTGATGAATATACATGTAATTTGTTCAGTTTAACAGGCATGAATCCATAAAACTATCTAAAACGTCCAAATTTATAGAAACAGAGATAAAAGAGTGGTTGTCAAAGGCTTGTGGAAATGAAAATTGACAATGATTATAAATTTTCAGTTTATAAAAGAGTAAGTCCTAGAGATCTGTACCACATAAGCCTGTTGATTAAAAATAAAATATTGTGCACTTCAAAATGTATTAAGCAATTAGATATATTGATAAATTTTTTACTACAAATAGAAGAGAGATACAAGAAAACATCATAATGTGTTGGATAATGCTAATTATTCTGTAGAAAATTTATTTGCATGTATCAAATTTATCACTTTATATCTGATTACAGGGTAATATAAAAAATATGTAAAATTTTTTGAAAAATCAGCAAGAATAATCTATTAAGATTTTTAGTTCTTTGTTTCTGTGGTTTGAATCAGAATGACCCCTCAGAGGCTCATATGTTTGAATACTTGGTCCCCAACAGTGGAACTGTTTTGAAAGGATTAAGAGGGTTAGCCATATTGGAGGAAACGTGTCATTGGGGAAAGCTTTGGAGTTTCAAGAGCTCAACAGTTTCCATTTAGCTCTTCCTCTGCCTCCTGCTGTGGATCAGGATGTACATTCTCGGCTACCATACCCTGTCTGCCTACTGCAATGCTCTCCATTGTGATGGTCTTGGACTTACCCTCTGAAACCGTAACGCCCCAATAAACTCTTCTGTGTATCAGTTGCTTCGGAAAGGAGTATCTTAGCACAGTAATAGAATAGTAACTAGCACATTGGTATAACAATTACATCTCATTAAGACTGTTTAGGGCTGCTAAAATCCTCAGTACGCAAAAGAGTCATCTATCATATCTTTCTTTACAATCTTTCTGCCTCCTCTTCCACATAGAGCCCTGAGACTTGAGGGGAGGAGTTTGATAAAGACATACCATCCGTACATTGTCTGGTCATGGGTCTCTGTGCTAATTGTTATTTAGTGCAAAAAGAAGCTTCTCTGATGAGGGTTGAGTGATGCACAGATCTATGGGTATAGCAATATGTCAGTAGGAATCATCTTATTCCTATGTTCTTTTAGCATAATAAAAGTAGTAGGTTCTCCCTGAAGACAGAAATTTCTGTCCTGCCCAGTTCTGCAGCTGTTCAGTCCCAAAGAAACACACAGAGGCTTTTGGCCATGGTAGCCTTATTTCAACAACTCGCCAACATGACAAACATAAAGGGAAAGAGGAGGGGCACTTGCTGTATGTTCTCTAGGCCCTTTAGGAAACATGGAGTTGTTCCTTTGGCCACACACATGCAAATCTACAAGAAGGATGATAATGTGGACACCAAGGGAATGAGCACTGTTCAAAAAGGAATGCCCCATAAATGTTACCATGGCAAAACCAGGAGAGTCTACAGTGTCACCCAGCATGTTGTGGGCATCATTGTAAACAAGCAAGTTAAGAGCAAGATTCTTGACAAGAGAATTAATGTGCGGATTAAACACATCAAGCACTCGAAGAGCAGAGACAGCTTCCTGAAGCAGGTGAAGGAGAACGACCAGAAGAGAAAGGAAGCCAAAGAGAAGGGTACCTGGGTTCAGCTGAAGTGCCAGCCTGCTCCACTCAGAGAAGCAAACTTTGTGAGGACTAATGGGAAGGACCCTGAGCTGCTGGAGCCCATTCCCTATGAATTCATGGCCTGAAGTACAAAAACAAATAAAAGACCTGGACCATAAAGGGTTTTTTCTTTTTTAGAAAGAAAGAAAGAAAGAGAGAGAGAGAGAGAGAGAGAGAGAGAGAGAGAGAGAGAGAGAGAGAGAGAGAGAGAGAGAGAGAAAGAAAGAAAGAAAGAAAGAAAGA
>NW_026067904.1:3083437-3151411 GCF_014885135.2 Alexandromys fortis | reverse complement strand
TGGGAGCATGGGGACCTTTGGGGAGGATTGAAGGCGGAGGGGAGAGGCAGGAAGGAGAGAAGAGAAAAATGTAGAGCTCAAATAAATATCAAAAAAAAATCAGCAAAAAGAAAAAGTAAAAATAAGCTTTTTTTGTTTCTAGTTTTGTAGTCTAGACACTCAGATTTGAACAGAAATTCCCCTTTTTGAACACCCTTTCATTGGACAGCAACACAAATGACATATGCCTTAGTAAGCATGTGCCCGCATGTAGGAGGCAGACACACAAATCAATGTAATATTAATATTAAAATGACATCTAGCCTTGACTGGAAACAAAGTTCAATGGCTTGTATTTTCCATAAATGTCTGAGAATCTAATTGATTTATTTTCATTAATATAATTCATATGTCTGGTACAGTTATCAATACAAGAGTGTTCACATGGAATTATTCCACATTAAAATTTGTTACAAGAAATGACATTGGAAAATGAAATAGACTATAATATAAATGGTCATCTAATATAAACCAGAATATATTACCATACTTTTTAAGTCAATAAAAACATGTTGTGTTACTCAACATATATAATGTAGATTAGTGTGTGTTTGATGATACATTCATTTTTACAAAATAATTCATTTTTATAAAAAATGATGATTTGAGATAATAAAAAATCATCTCAAATCAAAATATATTTCAGAAAAATCAAACATTTTAAAATGCTTAAGAGTCACAAAATCATTAGAAAAACTATATATTGATATAATTATTTCCCAAGCACAATGCTAAAGAAAAAAGTCACATACTAGGGCTGGAGAGACTATTCAGTCGTGAAATGCTGACTAGCATTTATGAAGTCCTTCTTTACAAGCCCCAGCATCTAAGAAAATGTCATACATTTAAAGTTGTATGATAAAAATAAAACGTACAGTGGTTTTTAAAGGACAAACTAACTAAAACACTTGTACCAGACTAAGAATAAAAAACTTTGTAAACAGTTATGCTGTTTTATTTTATAAGACATTCTATTAAATTATCAAGAAGTAGCTTCTTAGAAAGGTGAAAGATCAGGACACTACACAGACACACACACACACAACACACATCTTTTGTTCTTTTTCCTTTTTTAAAATTTTATTATTCTTTCATATATTACATCCTGACTACAGTTTCTCCTCCTTCCTCTTCTTACAGGCACCGGCCCCTACCTGCCCTTTCCCTCAGATCCACTCCTCCTCCATTTCCTTACAAAAAAGAGCAGGACTCCCAGAGATATCAACCAAGCATGACATATAATGCATTAAGACTAGCCACATACCCTCATACTAAGGCTGGATGAGACAGCCCAGTGGGCAGAAAAGGGTTCCAAAAGCAGGCATAAGAGTCAAAGGCAGCCCCCAGCTCTCACTGTTAGGAGTCCCACAAGAACACCAAGCTACACAGAAGATCTAGGTCAGAGCCATACAGGGTCCCTGACTGTCAGCTCTGTCCCTGTGAGTCCCTATGAGCCCTGGCTAGTTGATTCTATGGGTTTTCTTGTGGTGTACTTGACCCCTCTGGCTTCTACAATCCTTCTTTCCCATCTTCCACAGAATTCCCTGAACTCTGCCTTATTTTTGGCTGTGGGTATCTGCCCCTGCTCCCATCAGTTGCTGAATGAAGCCTCTCCGATGAAGATTATGCTACGTTCTGGTCTACATGAATAGCAGAGTATCATTAAGAATCATCTCATTGACTTTTTTTTTTTTTTGCCAGTCATGTTTGGTTCCATCCTAGGTCTCTGGGCTATCCAGGTTCCTGGCCTTCTGGCAGTGTCAGGGGTGGGCTCCTTCTCATGCATGCTCTCTAGTTAAACCAGTCAGTGATCGGCCACTCCCACAACTTCTGTACCACTTTTACCCCAGCACATCTTGCAGGGAGGAAAAATTGTAGGTCAAAGGTTTTGTGGTTGGGTTGGGGTCCCAACCCTTCACTTGCCTGGTTACAGAAGATGGCCTGTTTGGGCTCCATATCCCCCATTACTAGGAGTCTTTGCTAGGGTCACCCTCAAACATTCCTGGGAGTTTCCATTGCACTGGTTTCTACCTTGACCCTGAAATGTCCCCTAATTATCTCCCCAGTACTCTTTCCCTTCATCCCCCTACCTGTACCCTCCTGTTCCTATCCCCAGCCATCCCCAATCTGGCCATAACATCTATTTCCCCTTCTCGGGGAGATCCATGTGTCCCCCTTAAGCCCTCCTTGTTATTTAACCTCTCTGTGGATTGTAGCATGATTATCTTTTACTTAATAGCTAATATTCACTTATAAGTGAGCATGTCCCATGCTTGTCTTTCTAGGCCTGGGTTACCTTACTCAGGATGACTCTTTCTAGTTCCATCCATTTGCCTGCAAATCTCATGATGTTACTTTTTGAAAACACTGAGAAATATTCCACTATGCAAATGCAACACATTTTCTTTTTCCATTCTTCGGTTGAGGGGCATTTAGGTTATTTCCAGTCTCTGGCTATTATGAATAAAGCTTCTGTGAACATAGTTGAGCAAAGGTCCTTGTGATAGAATGGAGAATCAGTCCTTTGGATGTATGCCCAAGGGTCCTATAGCTGGGTGTTGAGGTAGATTAATGCCCAAGGGTCGTATAGTTGGGTGTTGACGTAGATTGACTTCCAATTTTTTGAGAAACCTCCATACTGATTTCCATAGTGGCTGTGCCAATGTGTTCAAGGCTATTCCTTGATTTTTCTTCTATTAGCTTCAGTGTATATGGTTTTGTGTTGAGGTATTTGAACCTCATGTACTTGAGTTTTGTGCAGGTTGATAGATAAGGATCAATTTGAACTCTTCTACACACAAACACCCAGTTAGACTAGCACCATTTGATGAAGATGCTGACTTTTTTCAATTGTGTAATTCTGGCTTCTTTATCAAATATCAAGTTTCCATAGGTCACACACACATACATTCTCTCTCTTAAAAAATGATGAGGTAGTCTCAGAACTAAGTTACAAGAAGCATTAGCTATTTTCTTCTTTTAAAATATTATTAGAATGTATTAATTGTACAAAATAATGAGCCTCATTATGACATTTTTGTACATGCAGATCATGTATGTGGATAATATCCATTCCCCACTTTTGTCTCTTGTCCCCCCTCATTACCAAACAGATCCCTTGTGTGAGTGCATGTGCTTGAGGAAGCCAGAGACACTGGGAGTTACAGGGTGTTGTGAGCTGTTAGACCTAGGTGCTGGGTGTGCTAGGTGCACACTTGAGCTGCTATGCTCTCTCTCTAGCCCAGACTGTCACTCCTTAGGAGGATGTTCTAACCTGAAAGAAATGTCCTTCCTCTTCTCTCAGACCCATTCACAGTGCATTGTCATATTTCCCTGTCATTCTTCAGTTAATTAACTAACTGGGTTTCTCTGGGCAGCCCTGGCTTCCTAGAAATCAATTTGTAGACCAAGCTGGCCTCAAATTCCCAAAGACCCGCCTGCCTCTGCCTCCTGAGTGCCGGGATTAAAGGCGTGTGCCACCACCGCCTAGCAACAATTTGTTTTAATTTATGCTTTGCTCTTTGCTTGAAATGTATTTAACTAGCAGCAAATACCCAGAGAGTGAAGGGCTCTAGAAATGTCCTTCCACCCAGGTCACCTTGTGTGTATACTTGCAATGACCCAGGAAGAATGCTTCCCTTCCTCAGTTGCCATGAAAAAGAGTGAGGCTTGCGTACTACGGAAAGAAGTCACATTTGGCGGACATTTTTGGGTCATTTATAGGAGGGGAATAAAAGGGAAGAAAAAGGGGGAAAACAGTTCCATCTGAGACAGCCCAAAAAGGAGTGATTAATTAGTCAGTCTGAGAGAATCGTGTTTCCTGGATCTGCAATCAGCTAGGACTTCCTACCTTTTTCTCTTTGTGTATGAATATTAAACTCTCAATTTCAGTGTTTTAAATACACTACATTAAAATGTTTTCAACCTTTAAAAAGACAACGGCCGATATGATAGGTTGTGTTATTCCTAGTGTTGAATTTGCTGTTCTTCAGAAATGTGTTAGCCCCAATCATAAATGTGTGTTTTATTTAAAAGTTCCTTTTCCTCTCTAAAGAAAGGGAGAAAAAAGAAAGAGCAAACCCCAGAGCACCCTGGAACCCAGGGCGGGTGTCGGCTTCACTGCCGGGGTTGCATCATTTCCCTCTTTGCTCATGGATCCCATAGCAACAACTTCTTTCTTGTCTTGAATTCAAACTAGGACAGTGTTTGTGACTCACTTTTTAAGGGCTGTTTCTAGCATCAGAGGAACTCGGGAGAGGCCACACCACTCTTCAGAAAATGCCGTCATCGTTTTCCTTCTGCTCCAGTCCCTTCCCTTCACCGCAGTTCCACACTGTTAATATGCAAGCGTGCCCGCGTGAGACTGCCACAAAATGCTCCAAACTCACGTGTCACTCTGCTAGCACCCCGGTTCCCACGCAGTCTGTGAGAGCTTAAATACCTATTCCTGCAAAACAAATAAAGTTCTTATTTTCACTCAAAACTTAGAAACTTCAACAGTGCATCTTCCACCCCAACAGGACTCCCTGAAATAAGCTTCATCCGCCACAAAAAAAATGAGGGAAAGTTTTGTCTTACATATTTTGCTGTTGTTATTGTTTTTGTTTTGCTTTTCTGAGGCCAGTCTGGCATTGAACTCAATGATCCTCCTGCCTCTGCCTCCTGAGCGCTGGGACTAAAGGCATGCGCCACCACACCTGGCTTGAATTTTATTTTATTGTATCTTATCAACATTTACTTATTTTGAAGGAAGAGTAAAGGGGGTGAGCTCCGGGATGTACGACGTTGGTTCTCTCCTGCCAAGTGAATTTCAGTAAATAAGTCTGATCATCAATGCCTTTACCCTCCCCCACTGAGCTATTGCCAACCCCTCAGAATTTTAAATATTGAATTCTAGAGCATATGGCTCATTTTACTATAGCTGTATGGAGTGAGCCAGGTTCTCCAGCTACCGTAAAAGAGATGTTAGCTACCCTCTGATAGATAACCCTCATGGAGGCTTCTTATTTTCTCTTTCATCTCTCACATCACTATATGATGTCAATATTGCTATTCACAAAGGAATAAGATTGCAGAGTTAAAACAATATTCTCAACTTTACACAATAAGCAACAGGGTCAATTCAAATGCTTGAGTCTACCCTTATCTCAGAGTGATGGCCTGCTATCCCATGCTGCAACTTCTAACTCATGAGTCTCAGAGCTCTTACAGAACCAAAGACTAAATCACATGTCACCCAGTGTGACCTCAGCATCGCTGGGTAGAGTGTCTCCAGTCTGCCTGTGTCCTTCATCCCTTTGGTGAAGAGCTAGTGAATCTCAGTGGACACCATTTGCATCTTCGCAGCAGTGGCTCAGCCTTGTCAGAATCCTAAAATTATCAAGTGTTCTTGGAAGAAATATTTATACCTAGAACTCAGTGTTGGAGAATCCAGCTTAATTGATCAAGATACATTATTTTTTTTTAAGTAATTTCTTAAGTCAGCACCGAAAGTGATATGTTTTATTATGGCATTTCATACATAATTCCTAAAGTTAGCACACTGTATTAGTTACTTTTCTAGTGATGTGATAAAATACCATGACCACAACAATTTATAGAAGGAAGAGTCTATTTTGAATTTTGGTCCCAGAAGACTAGAATTCATAATGGTGGACACAGCATGGCTGCAGGGAGAAGCATTATGACAGGAATGGGAAGCTAAGAACCTAAGAGCACACACACACATGCACTTCCCCACTCCCCCTCCACACCTCCCGCTCCAGTCCTAAGAGAGGGCAGGGTACCCTGCCTGTGGGAAGTCCAAGGCCCTCCCCACTCCATCCAGGCTTAGGAAGGTATGCATTCAAATAGACTAGGATCCCAAAAAGCCAGTACATGCAGTAGAGACAAATCCCAGTGCCATTATCATTGGTTTCTCAGTCTGCCCTCATTGTCAGCCACATTCAGAGAGTCCAGTTTGATCTCATCCTTGTTCAGCCCCAGTCCAGCTGGCTTTGGTGAGCTCCCATTAGATCAGGACAGTGTCTCAGTGGGTAGACTGGCCTTTTGGGATTCTAGTCTGGAAGGGGAGGGAAGGGAAATGGGAGGAGGGCAGAAAGTGGAAATTTTGAATGATATTATTTATAAAGCAATAATTTTTTTAAAAGACAAGAAAAAGTAAAAAAAAAAGAAAATGGGCTTTAAAAAGGAGAGGGATTATGTTTGTTTAGGTAGGACTTACATATATTTATTTATGTATGAACAGGTTTATACTTGAAACCAGAAGTTTTAAAATACACAAATGAGTGTACTGTAAAAAGTAAATCTCTCCTACTTCTTCCTCTTTCCCTACTTCTTACTCATCCTTCAAGCCTTCCCTATTGATGTTGATTTGCTGTATATTACTCTATAGTAATATGAGATTAAATACATAGATAGGTGATAAATAGATTGATGAAGACCCTTTTTGTTAGTTCAGGTGAATTCCAAGGAATGCCTAATGAGTATTATTAGAGTAATTATTAGAATTTATTTATTCTGAAAAATGGCCTATATGGGCATAATCACTGATGAATATACATGTAATTTGTTCAGTTTAACAGGCATGAATCCATAAAACTATCTAAAACGTCCAAATTTATAGAAACAGAGATAAAAGAGTGGTTGTCAAAGGCTTGTGGAAATGAAAATTGACAATGATTATAAATTTTCAGTTTATAAAAGAGTAAGTCCTAGAGATCTGTACCACATAAGCCTGTTGATTAAAAATAAAATATTGTGCACTTCAAAATGTATTAAGCAATTAGATATATTGATAAATTTTTTACTACAAATAGAAGAGAGATACAAGAAAACATCATAATGTGTTGGATAATGCTAATTATTCTGTAGAAAATTTATTTGCATGTATCAAATTTATCACTTTATATCTGATTACAGGGTAATATAAAAAATATGTAAAATTTTTTGAAAAATCAGCAAGAATAATCTATTAAGATTTTTAGTTCTTTGTTTCTGTGGTTTGAATCAGAATGACCCCTCAGAGGCTCATATGTTTGAATACTTGGTCCCCAACAGTGGAACTGTTTTGAAAGGATTAAGAGGGTTAGCCATATTGGAGGAAACGTGTCATTGGGGAAAGCTTTGGAGTTTCAAGAGCTCAACAGTTTCCATTTAGCTCTTCCTCTGCCTCCTGCTGTGGATCAGGATGTACATTCTCGGCTACCATACCCTGTCTGCCTACTGCAATGCTCTCCATTGTGATGGTCTTGGACTTACCCTCTGAAACCGTAACGCCCCAATAAACTCTTCTGTGTATCAGTTGCTTCGGAAAGGAGTATCTTAGCACAGTAATAGAATAGTAACTAGCACATTGGTATAACAATTACATCTCATTAAGACTGTTTAGGGCTGCTAAAATCCTCAGTACGCAAAAGAGTCATCTATCATATCTTTCTTTACAATCTTTCTGCCTCCTCTTCCACATAGAGCCCTGAGACTTGAGGGGAGGAGTTTGATAAAGACATACCATCCGTACATTGTCTGGTCATGGGTCTCTGTGCTAATTGTTATTTAGTGCAAAAAGAAGCTTCTCTGATGAGGGTTGAGTGATGCACAGATCTATGGGTATAGCAATATGTCAGTAGGAATCATCTTATTCCTATGTTCTTTTAGCATAATAAAAGTAGTAGGTTCTCCCTGAAGACAGAAATTTCTGTCCTGCCCAGTTCTGCAGCTGTTCAGTCCCAAAGAAACACACAGAGGCTTTTGGCCATGGTAGCCTTATTTCAACAACTCGCCAACATGACAAACATAAAGGGAAAGAGGAGGGGCACTTGCTGTATGTTCTCTAGGCCCTTTAGGAAACATGGAGTTGTTCCTTTGGCCACACACATGCAAATCTACAAGAAGGATGATAATGTGGACACCAAGGGAATGAGCACTGTTCAAAAAGGAATGCCCCATAAATGTTACCATGGCAAAACCAGGAGAGTCTACAGTGTCACCCAGCATGTTGTGGGCATCATTGTAAACAAGCAAGTTAAGAGCAAGATTCTTGACAAGAGAATTAATGTGCGGATTAAACACATCAAGCACTCGAAGAGCAGAGACAGCTTCCTGAAGCAGGTGAAGGAGAACGACCAGAAGAGAAAGGAAGCCAAAGAGAAGGGTACCTGGGTTCAGCTGAAGTGCCAGCCTGCTCCACTCAGAGAAGCAAACTTTGTGAGGACTAATGGGAAGGACCCTGAGCTGCTGGAGCCCATTCCCTATGAATTCATGGCCTGAAGTACAAAAACAAATAAAAGACCTGGACCATAAAGGGTTTTTTCTTTTTTAGAAAGAAAGAAAGAAAAAGAGAGAGAGAGAGAGAGAGAGAGAGAGAGAGAGAGAGAGAAAGAGAGAGAGAGAGAGAGAAAGAAAGAAAGAAAGAAAGAAAGAAAGAAAGAAAGAAAGAAAGAAAGAAAGACAGACACAGAGGCTTATATTGTTTGGTCTATTAGCTCAGGCTTATTATTAACTACCTCTTACAACTTAAATTAACCCATAATTCTTGTCAATGTTTTGTCATGTGGCTTGGAACCTTTTCTCATTGAGGCATTCTCATCTTGTTTCCTCTGCATCTGGCTGGTGACTGTGTCTCTGCCTTTCCTTTTCCCAGAATTATTCTACTCTGGTTGCCCCACCTTCCTGCCTGCTTCTGGCCAATCAGCATTTTATTAAACCAATACGAGTGACAATCTTTACAGTGTACAAAAGCATTCCCCCATAGCATCTAGGACTTAGGTCCATGACCTATATGTTCTGAGGCTCTTAATCACTTTAGCAGTGTCAAGCATGGGTTCTGTCTCATGGAGTGGGACTTAAATCCAATCAGAAAATGGTCGATTACTTTCATAATATTTCTGCCACCATTACACCAGCATATCTTGCTTCAGGTCATAGGGTTTGTAGCTCTATGATACTGATAATTACTTTTCTCCTCTGGTATCAAACAAAATACCTTTTAGCACCATGAACCTTAATCATTAGGGTGAAGCTCCTAGTTGAGCACCAGCTAAACTTCTCCAGGTACATTGACAAAGTAAATGTTTTCCTAACAATAACGCCTTACTGTCAGATTGTGGGAGGTAACCAGTAACCTTGGCAATAACCTGTGGTGTGTGTGTGTGTGTGTGTGTGTGTGTGTGTGTGTGTGTGTTTGGTTTGGCCAATGATTCAACTAGAAATAACCAATTTCTGGAACTGGTGATATTAGTTGGTGGCATAGGATATTTAGGTAAGGGCCTTGTCTCCTCCGTCATATGGTGACTCCATTTAAACCCCATTCATATATGTATATGTTTAAAAACACTTCTGTGGACTTATGCTTCCATATGGCTTTTCAGAAGACGTTCAGTACAAGTTATCTCTCTCCGACTCCCTCTTTAACTCTGCCATCCTAGCCACATTCTCATTTAATCCTCCTATTCTAGTTTCCCTTTTATCTCTTTTTAACACTATATTCTATTTCTCTTTCCTTTGCAGTTATTCTGATTGAAACAAATATATATCAATAAAGAAATATAATTTAAAAATTTTAAAGACTTTAAAAACTTTCATAGAGTTGTACTTAATGACCTTTCCTCCAAGGTTTCCAAAACCTAGAGGACTTACCTAGCAAAGACATAAAATCACCCATTTTTTTCTAGTTATTTCATAGTGTTTTGCTTGTTATTCCTTAGTTTTCTATCTAGAAAACCTTATACTCATTTACTAAAATATCCCACTTACTCCCACTAATTTGAAATGACACCTTGGTTATAGTGTCTCAAGTTATTTTCTAGAGTTTTCTTAGAAATAGTTTTGTAAAGTAAAATTAACAGGTTTTTGTAGATTAGAATGTGCAAAAGATGTTGGTATAAATGGTTACAGTCATTGTGAGAAACTGTCTGCTAGCAGTGCAGAAAATTATAGCCAAGACTGCCATGTGACCTAGCAATTGCTGGTTGGTGTGTACCCAAGAAAACTGAAAGGAGGACCTCACAGAAATATCTTCATGTTCAAGTTTATAGAAGAATTATTTGTAACAGCCAAGATATACAAGCAGCTTAATTGTCCCTGGGCATATGGATGAATAATGAAAATATGCTACGTTGATTAATTTCAGTTGTCAGTTTGACACAATCTAAAGTCACCTGCAAAGAAGGTCTCAACGAGGAATTTTCTAGATCAAGTTGGACTATAGGCATGTCTGTGAGGGATTGTCTTGATTATATTAATTAACATAGGAACATCATATGTAGGTAGAATCTACATTTGACATGTAGAGTGGTCAAATTTATAGAAAAAGAGAGCAAAAGAGTTATGTCAAGGGACAAGACAAACATGAAATGGAGAGTTGTTTTACTGGTGTAGAGTTTCACTTTTGAATGATGAAAAATTCAGAAGACAGGCTAACTACTTTAAATGTACTTAAAACTATTAAATTGTAAACACTGTGTTGTTAAAATGGATAGAGTAGTAAATTTTATGTTATATGTATTTTAATTTTGCCACAAATAAAAAACTAAATAGTGTTATATCAAATATTGATCAGGTCAACTAACATGAAATTTTAGTGGTGGTGTGGGCAAATGCATGCTCATATGTAGCTTATATCCTTATAAATGGTTTCACTCATCTAAGAGGGATAAATTCCTAATATCTATCAAAATTGTTAAACATAGAAACTTTTTGCATAGTAATTGTGCCTTTTCAGATTCTTCCCAGAGATAAATATTGATTTCAGCTTCTGATAATGCATATGAAAAGCATTCATTTCAGTGTTTGATAAAATCAGATTTAATCAACCATTAGAAATAAATTACTATGTCTCCCAGCAGAATACCAATTAAATGTGTTAATGATAAATGTACACAGTAGGATACACATAACTGTAAAAATAATGGACAACTCAACATGTTCTTTTGTAAGTAAATTGCCTCTGGGCATTGTGTTCAACACTTATGTCAATAAATTAAAGTTTTAGAAGCCCACAGCCAGACATTAGTTGAAGCTCAGGGAAGAAGTAGAGGAAGGATTGTAGGAGCCAGTGGGGTCACAACACCCCAAAAACACAACCCACAGAATCAATTAAGCAGGGCTGATTGAGGCTCATAGAGACTGAGGCAGCAATCATGGAGCCTGCATAGCACTATGTTAGGTCCTATTATTATTAAGGTTGTGCAGCTTGATCTTCTTGTGGGACTTCTAACAGTGAGAGTGCAGGTGTCTGTGACTCTTGCCTGCTCTTAGGTCCTTTGTCTTCCTTCTGGATTGTCTCTTACAGCCTTGATATGAGGGTTTGTGCCTAGAGTTTTATTTCATTTCATAGGTTGAAATCCCTAGGAGGCCAGCTCTTTTCTGAAGGGAAACAGAAGAGGAGTGGATCTGGGAGAGAAGGGAGATGGGGAGGGCCTTGCTGGGAGGAGTTGAGGGAGAGGAATATGACGTTGGGATTTATTGTATTAGAAAAAATAAAATAAAAAGAAAAAAGAAGGCCGGGTGGTGATGGTGCACGCCTTTAATCTCAGCACTCGGGAGGCAGAGGCAGGCGGATCTCTGTGAGTTCGAGGCCAGCCTGGTCTACAGAGCTAGTTCCAGGATAGGAACCAAAAAGCTACAGAGAAACTCTGTCTCAAAAATCAAAAAGAAAAAAGAAGTAACATTCCTATTCAAACTATTTTCAGAGGTACATTTTTAATCATGATATTGTGATAAGACACTTCTTGGACTGTAACATATCAGAATATTCTATCAATTTGTCTGCCATGTTTTAGTTACTAAAATGTAGAGTGTGTCTGGAGAATAACATGGCTAGCTAGCAAGTGACTTCTGTGTGTCTGCATGAGGAACAAGGAGAGTGACGGGAAGGAACACTTCGCTGAATATTCCTTAATATCTTCCCCTGGGTGTGGCTTACAAACATAAGCCTTCTTAGAAATAAATAAACAAACAAAAGTGGTACTTAAGCATCAAATGTGCTTCTCTTCTACCCCCCAACACCCGCCTCTTAGCAGGGGCAGTCTCCCAGCCTTCATTTCTTGTTATTACTTAGGAAATTATGCCTCTGTTCTGAGTCCCCTCCCTAACGTGAAATCTGCAGGACCAGTGATGAGTTTTATTCCACCCTTATGCCTTTCGTTTTTTTTTTTTTAAATGACCACTTCTATTTAATGTAGCATGGTACTGTGGGATACATAGACAGCAAAATCATTACAATGGAGAAATAGGAACATATTCATTATTTTGTGTTGTTGCCCGTTTATTTATGGCAAGAGCAGATAAAATATACTCAAGGGTAGAAGTCCTTAATACATGATAAAATTGGGCCTTTCTAATTCTCAGTGTCTGAAAATTTTTAAAAATAAAAATAATATATCTCAATATAGTCTATGGAAGAAAAGGAAAAATTATTCTTTGTACAAGTTGCAAACAACTATGATAGACAATGTGACAGTATGTATTAAAATGAAGAGTGCATGTTGGGTTAGGCTGCTTGTTCATTTCCCAGCAGCCCAGACTCCCGAAATAATCACACAGAAACTATATTATTTAAATCACTGCTTGGACAATCACTTAAGTGCACTGCCAGCTAACTCTTATATCTTTGGTTAACCCATTTCTATTATTTTATTTTACTACGAGGATTGTGACCTGCCAGCAAGGTTTCAGCTGTTAGCTTCATGACGTCTCTTTGACTCCACCTTCTTTCTCCCAGCATTCAGTTTTGTTTTTCCTGCCTAGCTCTACTCTGCCCTATCACAGACTAAGGAAGTTTCTTTATTCATTAACCAATAAAAGCAACACATATACAGAAGGACTTCCCATAGCAAGTGCACACATTCTTTTACCAAACAAGTACACTTCAAGAGCTTTATCTGAGAGATACACCCCTCAAGTACAAGTAGCTCCACTCCTATATGTTGATTGAATGTATCGCAATGTACAGCGTGGGTATTTGCTTCTGCACAAACTTGTGATTTACAGGACTGGGCTGTGAGACCAAGTAATTCATTCCTTTAACTGCAATGATGTGTGGTCTCTCGTGCATACAGACACGTGGACTCAAAGAAATGAAAAAAAAAAAAACCTCTCAGTTACTATTCATGGAGCATTGCCTAAGTATTAATGGTAATATCTAAACATCCAGCATTCCACTAAAAACCTACTAAAATAAGGAAGCGATTTTATAAGCATTGATAATAATCTCAAAATTGTAGTGTTTATGAAAAGAACCAGAGTGCAAGTGGTTGTGTACAGTGTGTTATCTCTGTGTAAATAATTTTGAAATAAGTCTCTAGAGAAATGCACAAAGAAAATGTAACATTGGTTATGAATTTCCCCCTTAAGAAGGAAACTAAGAAGCAGGAGAGATGCTTCAGTGTGTAAGAGCACTAGTTAATCTTTTTTGTTTTGTTTTGATTTTTGTTTTTCCGAGACAGGGTTTCTCTGTAGCTTTGGAGCCTGTCTTGGAGCTAGCTCTGTAGACCAGGCTGGTCTCGAACTCACAGAGATCTGCTTGCCTCTGCCTCCCGAATGCTGGGATTAAAGGTGTGCGCCACCACCATCCAGCAGCACTAGTTAATCTTACAGAGGACCTGAGTTCATTTCCCAGCACCCACATGAGGAAGAGAACCAGCAGTAACTCTGGTTTCACGAGACCCGATGGCCTTCTCTGAAAGCTTCCTCAGACACTAGACATACATATGGTACATAAACTTACAAGCAAGAAAAACACTCATATTCATAAAATGAAAATAAATAAATCTTAAAAAGAGAAATAAAACAGTGAATTGACAAAAATAAGAAGGGAGAAATCAAGAATTTGATGAGAAAGTGTCTCTGAATATCATTTTTTACCACTTGAATTTTTAACTAGATACTAATAATTCCCACTTGAAACCAAAGTAATTATTTTCTTGATGTGAAAAATATAAACACAATTAGAATGATGTCAGTTACATATGAACCGGTTTAATCTTTTCTATCTCATAAATTTCCCTTGCCTAATTTAGCTAGATAACCAGTTTACTTATTGTCCTCTCCTTCCTCTGATTTAGCAATTTGCAGGAGTGTGGTGTGTGTGTGTGTGTGTGTGTGTGTGTGTGTGTGTGTGTGTGTGTGTGGTCTATGTAATATCACAGGCTGTAGGGTCTCATCCATCACTTTAGCAGATTTTTTTTTTTAACTCTGGCCTTTTTTATTAGCTTTGGAACTTGTTCTGCCAGACTGAACTAATAACTGGGTCCTTTCAGAGCTCTGGTTTCTGGCTCCTGGGATTTTCCTGCGACTGATTCATATTCTACCTAATTCAAAACACTTCTTCCTGTGAGTACTTTATCAGCACAGGGAACGGCCTTTTCCTTCAGTTAATAGGATGTGAATCAGAACCAAGTAAATTCCCCTAGAGTAGAGTAAGCTTTTTATTTACACATTTTAAAGTATGTTATTCTTTAAAATATACAGTAAGAGTTTGGCTGGCATTTTCAGGAGGGGTGCATTTTGATTGTGTCAGAGCAAATAGGTCAATTTGATATAGAGAAAAACTAAGAAGTCATAGGATTGTCCACTAAAACAAAACCTTATACTCATTTCTCTCTTTCAGCCAGCGTCCTCGCACAGAATTTTCCAAGCATGCTACAAAATTCTTCCTATGTGTCCTACAGATCTGAATGTATAATAATTAACTTATTCGGGAGAACAGATTCCCCTCGCACACTCTGTTCTTCCACTTAAGGGATATTAACCGGCTCTCCACACCAGCAGCACTGGAAATTCAGTCTGAATTACAGAGCTGCTGCTGCTGGTGGTGGTGGTGGTGGTGGTGGTGGTGATGGTGGTGGTGGTGGTGGTGGTGGTGATGGTGGTGGTGGTGGTGATGGTGGTGGTGATGGTGGTGGTGGTGGTGGTGGTGGTGGTGGTGGTGGTGGTGGTGATGATGAATCACCTGGTCTTTGACGGACAATCTACTAAAATGCGGGCTCTGACTCCATAGTACTGAGAATAGGGATGGGTGAGGCTATGCGTTTCTAACAAGTACATAATGGTGCCAGTGCACAAGGGGATTGATAATCAGAAAGGCATTGGAGTGGTCTTAATGGCAGAGAGCGACAGCAAGCATGGGCAAACACACTGGACACAGGAAACACAGGGTCAGAATATACAGCCGCACAAAGAAAGTTCATGGAACGGAAACAGAATAGCCTTTTGGTTCAAAGCATGCAGTCTGGAGTCAGATAAACTTTATTGCAAGTCACAGCACCGTCGTCTGTGGTCTCTATGACCTTAGAAAGTAACCTAATCAGACTAAACATTCATTCTTTTAACCCTGAAAAATAATGTTAATAGATTCAACCTTATGGTTATTCTGACATGTTTGTAGCCAGGACATGGCCAGCTGTGGGCAAACGCATAGTTTGACCTCGTAGAGTGGCTCTGAATTATAAAATGTACAATGTGTGTATTGTAATTATAACACAGTGTCTGACACCACATAACAAGATACATTCTTGTGTTATTTTATTCTAAGACACGTTTGTGTGCACATATGTTAAATATACGTTTTGAGGAATGAGGCTGATGGGCTGGGTATGTGGCTCAGTAGTAGAGTGCTTGCTTATTATGGCCAATGCTTTGGGCTTAATCTGAAAAGAACCAGGATGGGAAGCAATGGCTATTGCTTGTCTATTACCATCTGCGGACCTACTTGCTCTTCCCCTTGTTCTTCTGTCAGTGACTTTTGTAGAGCTGCTTCGCCTCCCTGTGATCCCATTTTATGCCTATAATATATGTATGTAGGAGTTCCTACTTCATATCATTATTGTAATATTAAGCTAATATTCTAAGGTACTTACAGAACCTAGGGCATAGAAAATGTTATATAAAAAGATAGATGATCAGGAAGATGAAATACATAAACATATGGTAGATAATAGGCAGGTCCACACAGGCTCTCTCTCTCTCTCTATCTAATCACCTTGGCCTAAATAACCTGTAAGTAATTGGTTAACTTCAATAAATCACTTAATATTCACAGGTGAAACAACTGGTTAATGATAAAAACAAGACAATGCTTTTTTCCTTATTTTTCTTTCTTTTTCTATTTTTGAGACAGGGTTTTGTCTGTGTTGCCCTGGCTGTCCTGGAACTCACTCTGTAGATGAGGCTGGCCTCCAACTCACAGAGATCCGCCTGCCTCTGTCTCCTGAGTGCTGGGATTAGAGTTGTGCACCACCACTGCCTGGCTAAGACAATATATTTTAATGTTGTTCCCTTTCTGCAGTCCATCTTCACAGTGGTGAGAAAAAAAAAACTATAAAAACAACTAGAATGTCAAATGTGTTTTGAAAATTCTGTTATATTTTTTATTTTCTTTTATATATGTGATTTTGCCTACATGTTTATCTGTATGCCACATGTGTGCTTTTTGCCTGCAGAGACTAGCGAAAGACATCAGACCCCCTGGAACTGGAATTACAGGTGCTGGGAATTGAACTCAAGTTTTCTGGAAGTGCTGTGTCTTGGTCACTTTTCTGTCTTTCTTTCTTTCTTTCTTTCTTTCTTTCTTTCTTTCTTTCTTTCTTTCTTTCTTTCTTTCTTTCTTTCTTTTTTTTTTTTTTTCGAGACAGGGTTTCTCTGTGGCTTTGGAGCCTGTCCTGGAACTAGCTCTTGTAGCCCAGGCTGGCCTCGAACTCACAGAGATCCGCCTGCCTCTGCCTCCTCTTGGTCACTTTTCTACTGCTGTGCCAGGATACTATTAAACGCAGCGAGATCTGGTGCTTAATAAAAGGAATCCCACACTAGCTCAGAACTAAGAAATATATAGGTATTTATTATTAGATACAACTTACAAACCAGGATTCTCTACCTGAACAATGGATAGAGATGAGATCCAAACAAACCGAACCAGCAAAACCTGGGTCTAGGGGAAAGGCAGGGAGAAAGAGGGCCAGACTTGCTTCAGCATCCAGGTAAATAGTCTACTAGGCCACGCCCTAGTAGGCCGGTAGTTGTTAGCTGTACACCTCCCCGCAGCATACTCTGACCAAGGTAACTTAGAGATAAAGAGTTTCTTGGTGCACTGCAGTTTCAAGAGGGAGTCCAAGACCATCATGGCAGAAACCATGGCAGCAGGCAGAGGGCATGGCACTGGAACAGCAGTAGAGAGCTTATATCTTGATCTGAAAGAGAGAGAGAGAGAGAGAGAGAGAGAGAGAGAGAGAGAGAGAGAGAGAGAGAGAGAGAAATGGCTGTACTTTTGAAACCCCCAAGTTTTCCCCAAGTGACACACCTCCTCCAACAAGGTCATATATCCTAATCCTTCTCGAACAGTTCCACCAACTTGTAACCAAGTATTCAAACCTATGTATTTTTAGCAAACAAGCAAACAGTCCTTGTAACCAATGAGTTGTCTTTCTGGACCCACATTTATTTATTTTCAGGTTAAGAAATTTGATACAAAGGAAAAAGGTTTCTTAAAATGTGCACATGGCGCTCGAATAAGAAAAGTTCAAGAGGGGCTGGAGAGATGGCTCAGCGGTTAAGAGCATTGCCTGCTCTTCCAAAGGTCCTGAGTTCAATTCCCAGCAACCACATGGTGGCTCATAACCATCTATAATGAGGTCTGGTGCTCTCTTCTGGCCTTCAGGCATACACGCAGAAAGAATATTGTATACATAATAAATAAATACATATTAAAAAAAAGAAAAGAAAAGTTCAAGAAAGCCACTTGAAGCCTCTCATTGCTCTCATCATCACCGGACCCTCCCAGAAAAGCTCTAAGTAGGTGCTACCAGGTGACAGAATCTATTGCTCATTTTACTGTTTCCCTACTTTAAAAAAAATATCCTCGATGAGAACAAGTCAAACCAGGTAGAATCTATGAGGTATACTCTCTGTATTTGTATTTTAGTTTCCCATGTTCTGAAGTCATGTAACGCCAGTCTGGGACCTTAGCACTAATATTCACAGGTTTAGATACAAATAGTTGGCCATTCTGAACATCATTTAAAATATTGCTCAGAGCTACTGTCTCTTATGAAATGTTTTGTAAGAAGCAGTATAATTCAGAGAAAAGCAAAGAAAGCACTACCGATAGGGAGCTAAGCTAAAACCAAGAGAAGCAGATACACAGCTCTTAGCTCCTTTAGATATCTTGACTGACTGGCTGATTTGAGTTTATAAGACTTGAAATAGGTAAAGCTAGAGATAGTGGTTTTCTAAATGAGACGTACCCTACAAGATATCATGGATGTATTTTACAGTCTTCCTTGGTTTGGGGCTGGAAGGTTTATCCTGCTCGTCCTGTAAGGGTAATATATTACTGTTTGTGAAGGCAGGCACAGCTGAAGCCACAATTCTATTAGCTAAAGAAGAAAGAAGTTTGGAGGACAGCTAATGCTCTCCAACATCCAAACGTGGTATCATAAAATAATACTTAAGTGAGTCATACTGAAAATTACAAATCATGAAAAATAAGTCCTCCAATTCTACCATTCCACAGCCATAAAAATTGTTTGTAATGAATAATTTAAAGTCATACTCTTGTTCTTGTCTTCTGTGTCCTTCAAAATATTCTGATATCAGTTATTTCCAGCACTCCACTTTATGCTGATATTCTGCACATACTTCTAAAAGACTGTTTACTCAACTTGTCAGAAACTGAGATCACTGAGGAGACAGTCCTCCACACAAAACTGTGGGAACTAATTTTGCCTCTGGGTGTATTTGTAGGAGTTTAGCTTGATCAGGTTTACTGAAGTGGGAAAATTCACACTGTAACTGGACAACACCTTTCCCTAGGCATGAAGTCTTGAACTGTCTAAAAGAGGAGAGAGTGAACTGCATAAGCATTGATTCATCCATCTCTAATCCTGGATTATGGATATTACATGACAAACTGCTTCAAGCTTCTGTTGTCATGGCACAATGAACTGTATTTTAAACTATAAATTGACATCAACTTCCGTGGGTTGCTTTTGTCAAGGTATTTTCTCAATGGACAAAGAAATTAATGATGTAAACTTAAAGATACTCTACTAGTCGACTCAGGACAATGCAAACTTGGACAGCTACTTTGTAACAGCTTGCTAGTTTGAGGAAGGCAAAACATCTGAGCTAGAGTCTGTATACCATGACCAAGATGTAATTGTTACTGACATTCAAACAGGTACCACATTAATATATTGCTACTGATGCTATGTGTTTACTTGTTACAAAACAGGAGTGAAAATAAAATGAAGGCCACTATCAGGATGGCAATGCAAGAGTTGGTCTAGGAGAGTAGCAAAGTCCAAAGCAGATATGATACCAAAAACAAGGCAAATGAGTGGAGGTAGAGTTGAAATAATTAAAAGTAAGCATAGAGGCAAAATGGTTTGATGTAAGGTGAACTTGGGACCATGTAACAAACTTAATTTTAGCCGGGCGGTGGTGACGCACACCTTTAATCCCAGCACTCGGGAGGCAGAGGCAGGCGGATCTCTGTGAGTTCGAGACCAGCCTGGGCTACAAGAGCTAGTTCCAGGACAGGAACCAAAAAAGCTACGGAGAAACCCTGTCTCGATAAATCAAAGAGAGAGAGAGAGAGAGAGAGAGAGAGAGAGAGAGAGAGAGAGAGAGAGATTTCTGTCCGGTGCTCCAATGTGGGTCTCTGTCTCCTTTCATCGCCCCACATTGGAGCACCGGACAGAAATCTCAAGGTCCAAATCAGAAGCCGAAGGAGAGAGAGCACGAGCAAGGAAGTCAGGACCGTGAGGGGTGCACCCACACACTGAGACAATGGGGATGTTCTATTGGGAACTCACCAAGGCCAGCTGGACTGGGTCTGAAAAAGCATAGGATAAAACTGGACTTGCTGAACATAGCAGACAATGAGGACTACTGAGAACCCAAGAACAATGGCAATGGGTTTTTGATCCTACTGCACGTACTGGCTTTGTGGGAGCCTAGGCAGTTTGGATGCTCACCTTACTAGACCTGGATGGAGGTGGGTGGTCCTTGGACTTCCCACAGGGCAGGGAACCTTGATTGCTTTTTGGGCTGAAGAGGGAGGGGGACTTAATTGGGGGAGGGGGAGGGAAATGAGAGGCGGTGGCGGGGAGGAGGCAGAAATCTTTAATAAATAAATAATTTTTTTTAAAAAAAACTAAAATTCTAAGGGGAGTAGGGAAATGTATAGCTCAATTAAAAACAATAAAGAATAAAAAAAAACAGAAAAAAAGAAAAAGAAACTTGATTTTAAAATTAATAGATTGTATATAAACAAAGCCTGAGTTTAGGGAGATCACCAATTTTGGTAATAACTTCTCTTAAGGAGACAGTGTTTAGGCTCCATGAGAGGAAATGACAGGCAGTGTAGAGAAAGGATGACTAATCAGATAACCATAGTGAGAGTGACAAGGTAGTTGAGACAAGAAGTAGAGAAAAAGGAGAAACCCACATCCGTAAGACAATGCATATCCAGTGTGCTGACGTTGTGGTGTGATCTCTGAATTAGGCTGGAGTATGAAGTTGGTGTAGGGTAACATTGAACCCCAAATAATTCTCATCGAACCCAAGCTTCTCCCCCTCTTACCCACGTTTGCCTGTAGGGGAAAGCACATCACCAGCAAGCATTTGAAATGAAAAAATGTAAAAGAATGGAGTCGGAGAAGAGAGGAAACACAGGAACCGAGCAACATCTCAGTGCTCATTGCTGGGGATGGAAGGTGAATCTGAGAAAAGAAATTCTAAAAACCAAATTAAAAAAAATAGGAAAACAACAAACTAGATCAACTCTGTCATGGTCTTACCATGGTTTCTCTTTTATTATTTGTTTTGTTTTTAAGACAGGGTCTTTGTGTAACCTTGGCTTTTCGGGAACTCACTGTATAGATCAGGCTGACCTCCAGCTCAGAGATTCTTGCATGCCTCCACTTACACCTTTATCAAATATTGATGTGTGTATGTATTTGTGTGTGTGTGTGTGTGTGTGTGTGTGTGTGTGTGTGCATTGTGAGAGCAGGCAGAAGACAACTTTCAGGAGTTGCTCCGTTTTTTCACTGTAGGTTCTCAGGGTTTAGATTGTCAGAACTGCACAGTCAGCACTTTCCCCACTGAGAAATCTTGTTAACTCAAATTTTGCAGTGTTTTTAGCCACAAATTTAATCAGAAAAGTACCATAAATAAAAGTAAATGCTTTTCAAAAAATGTTATGACTAAATTAATAAAGAAAAATATATCCTGATCGCTTAACACAATATTTCTACTTCTTCCAGTCAGGTTGTCTAGAATGTACAAAGACACTCTTAAGAAAAGAAGAAAAGAAATGGTGAATTTTACTAGAATTAAAAAAAATCTGTATTGGTAAAAATTTTTCTAAGCTACTTTAAAAAGAAATCATCAGAAACTTACAAGAGTATCTGTAAGTCACCTGACTACGAAGGACAATTTCCCTAGTTGTCAACAATCTTTTAGACTACACATGAGCAAAGCAATTGAGCAGACGCTCACAGAACAGGAAATACAAACAACACTTAGGCACACATAAACTCAAGACATCTACTATAAACGCTAAAGTAACCAACTAAAAACAGACAGCTTATAATAAAATAAAATGAAAGTGAAACAACCTTGAAATAGTTCACTAATTTTTGTCTGCTAAGTTAGCAATAAATAAATAAAAATAAAAATCGATAATTTTGATAATTTCCTTCAACAATAGGAAATTGTACAAGACTGTTTTACTAGTATGTGTATGGGTAGATGATAGAAGATAGATAGATAGATAGATAGATAGATAGATAGATAGATAGATAGAAAAACAGATAATGTATATCTCAGTTACATATGAATATGTCATTAACCTAGGCATTTTAGTTTTAGGAATTCATCTTACAGATAATTTATAGCTGGAAAAATGTGCTAGATGATAAATGAACAAGACTGTTTACTGCAGAATTGTTTTGAATATCAATATTTAAATAGTTGTCAAGGCAGGAAACTTTAATCCAGTTGACTGTACTTTTCTCTTGATGTTCTTTGGTTCTTTTCTCTTGATGTTGTTGTGTTTTCATTAGGGAGAATCTAGCAAAGTTTTGAGGCATGATCCTTCAGAGTCAGATTCCCAGATGCTGAAATCACAGCAAATACCTTCCATTTTTCATCCTTCTCAAGATATTATATGTGTATGTGTGTGCACATATGACTAAATTTTGCCTGTGCCTATTTATATACTCTTTTCATGCATAGAATGTGTTAGATTATTGAGGGTTTTTTTTTTTGCTACAGCCAATATCTGATAAGCAATTTGGAGAATTATTTACTTTAGCTCACAGTTTTATGGCCAAGGAGCAAAGCTTGGAGCTCTCTGTCTGAGGTGGTGCCGACTTGAGGCATGATCTGGAAGCAGAAACTGGGCCTGAGCCAGAGGTTGATTATAAGGCTCAAGTCCTATTCCTGGTGACCCTTCCTCCAGGTAGGCCTGCCTCCCCAAGGTTTCACAATGTGTCAACACAGCACCACAGAAAAACTAGAGAAATGGCTTAAAGATTAAGAGTATATATTCTGCCTTGGCGTGATGGCATTCACCTTTAATCACAACACATGGGAAGCAAAGAGAGAAGCAGGCAGAATTCTATGCATTCAGGCTAATCTTATCTACATAGTTTGTTCCAGGACAGTCATGGGTACATAGTAAGACTCTTGTAAAGAAAAAAGTACATATTGTTCTTGCATAGGACCTGAGTTCATGTTCCAATACCCACTTGGGTAACTCTGGCTCCAAAGACTGACTCTCTCTCTCTTTCTCTCTCTTTCTGACATCATTGAGTAACTGTACTCATGCACACATATGCACACAGAGAGACACAAATACACATGATTAAGAATAAAATAAATCTTTAAAAATAAAACATGTCAGCAGCAATGACTCACGCCTTTAATCTCAGCACTCGGGAAGCAGAGGCAAATGGGTGTGAGTTCAAAGTCAGCCTGGTGTACAGAGCTAGTTCCAGGACAGCCAGAGCTACACAAAGAAAACCATCTCAAAAAAAACCCAAAATCAAAACAAACAAACAACAACAACAACAACAAAGAAGCAATACAGAGAGGGGATCCAGTGTTTAAATAGAAAAAACCATGGTGGGCATTTCACACTCAAACCATATCAGAGAGTTACATTGTTATATGCTATTTGGGTTCTACTTCAGATAACATTTTATCCTTGACATCGTTCTATGTTAGATATTTTATTTCTTATAGCAATACATCTGAATGGAAACTCAAATGTTAGATCAGCATTTAGTGGATGTTTATTATCTCCATTCATACATGTAAATTTTTATATATCCAAACTATTATGAAATAAATATGTGGAAATGGTTAAAGGAGACCCATCATTTCGTATACTTTCAAAAATTAATAAAAATAAGTGTTCAAAATATAGCTTAAAATGTCTTTATGTTTCTTTTTAAAGATATTATGTACTTATGTACTTAGACATTTTTCATGCGACATTCCAGCAAGTTTTATACGTCAAATTCAGAGGGATAATTAACTTTCTCAGAGACCCTCCCTGGGATCTAGCAGACCAGAATGGACTTTAAGGACACACATACACACAGAGAGAGAGAGAGAGAGAGAGAGAGAGAGAGAGAGAGAGAGAGAGAGAGAGAGAATTATTAAGAATATATTCTATTTGAAAGAGGAAATTCTTTAAGTGGTTGCTTTATTCAGAACACAAGCTACTGTGGGCAGTATTAGAATTCAGTGCAGCAGAGATTCTTGGAGAGACTGAAGCACACCGCATGGAAAAGAAACTGCAAGCCACCCAACTCTTTTAACAGCCACTGATCTTGTGCATAAAATAGGACTAAACTGTGAAGAGATTACACAGTAGAGTCTAGTAGCTTCATGATTTTCTTGCAAATCCTGACCATTGTTGTCAGCTATGGAAAAGGGTCACTTAAAAAATGGAAAATTGCAAAATTTCTTATAGCTTATTTTTCACCATTCAGAATAAGGACACAGATTCTAGATACTAGACTACTAGATTAAGAGCCACTGTCTCCTTTGCAATAGTTATAGAACGATGGTATCACAAATTAGATACTAATGGTGGGAAAATAGACTTCATATTATGACACATTGGTCACTACTGCAGTTAACTGACTTAGTCAGAGGCCCATGGGAAACAAAGAGCATATTCCACCTTAAAAACTGCAGTATGGTTTAATAAATAACTACTTGATTTATCATTTAAATTATTCCACTTTTGAAAATAAAAGGAAGAGTCATTAATAAATTACTCTAGGCCAATGTTTCTGACACAGCTATACTGTAACTGTTGGGATAATGCAGGACACCAATGGGAAACAATATGGAGCTGTTAGCAATCCTAGGTCAAAAAAGATGAAATGATGGAATAGTTACAGAACTTGTCAGAGCAAGATGAAAAGGCTCAATAAACTGTGCCTTGTTTATTGAGAAAGGAATTGGAAAAATATCACCATTTACAATAGCCACAAATAACATATTTATTGTTAGTAACAATATTGTGATATTGTTAATATATAATATATATTATATTATACTATATTATATATTATTAATAATATTAATAATACACAATAATAACATATTGTATCTTGGGGTAACACTAACCAAAGAAGTCAACGACCTGTATGACCAGAACTTTAAGTCTTTGAAGAAAGAAATTGAAGAAGGTATCAGAAAATTGAAAGACATCCCATGCTCTTGAATAAATAGGATAAACATAATAAAAATGGCAATCATACCAAAAGTAAGCTATAGATTCAATACAATCCCCATCAAAATCCCAAAACAATTATTCACAGACCTCAAAAGAACAATAATCAACTTCATATGGAAAAACCCAGGATAACCAAAACAATCCTGCACAATAAAGAAACTTCCAGAGGCATCACCATCTCTGACATCAAATTCTATTATAGAGCTACAGTAATGAAAACAGCTTGGTATTGGCATAAAAACAGACAGGTGGACCAATGGGATCAAATCAAAGACCCTGATATTAATCCACACACCTATGAACATCTGATTTTTGACAAAGAAGCTAAAATTATACAATGGAAAAATGACAGCATCTTCACTAAATGGTGCTGCTCTAGCTGAAAATGTTTTCATGTAGAAGAATGGAAATAGATCCATATCTATTCCCATGCACAAAACTCAAGTCCATATGGATTAAAGACCTCAATATAAATTCAGCCACAGCTCTAAACAGATAATTTTCAACAGAAGAATCTCAAATGGCTGAAAGATACTTAAGGAACTGCTCAACACCCTTAGCCATTAGGGAAATGCAAATCAAAACAACTCTGAGATTCCATCTTACACCTTTAAGAATGGCCAAGATCAAAAACACTGATGACGACTTATGCTAGAGAGGATGTGGAGTAAGAGGAACACTCCTCCATTGCTGGTGAGAGTACAAACTAGTACAGACCCTTTGAAAATCAGTATGGCGGTTTCTCAGAAAATTGGGAATCAATCTACCTCAAGACCCAGCAATACCACTCTTGGGCATATACCCAAAGGATGCTTTATCATACAGTGATATTTGCTCAACTATGTTTATAGCAGCATTATTAGTAATAGCCAGAACCTAGAAACAACTCAACCAAAGAATGTATAAAAAAAAATGTGGTACTTTTTTTTTTTGATTTTTCGAGACAGGGTTTCTCTGTAGTTTTGGTGACTGTCCTGGAACTAACTCTTGTAGACCAGGCTGACCTCGAACTCACGGAGATCTGCCTGCCTCTGCCTCCCGAGTGCTGGGATTAAAGGCATGCGCCACCACCACCTGGCAAAAATGTGGTACATTACACAACAGAGTACTACTAAGCAGTAAAAAAAAAATGACATCTTGAAATCTGCATACAATGGATAGAACTGGAAAAAAATTTTGAGTGAGGTAGCTCAGACCCAGAAAGATGAACACAGTATGTACTCACTCATAAGTGAATATTAGTTGTAAAGGAAAGGATAACCAGTCTATAGTCCACAACCACAGAGAAGCTAGGTAACAAGGAGAACCCTAAGAGAAACATACATGGATCCCCTGGGAAGAAGAAATAGACAAGATCTCCTGAGAAAATTGGGAGCGTGGAGGTGTGGGAAGAAGGGAGGGCAGAAGGGGTGGAGAAGAGGAGAATGGGAGTGGGGAGGAGAACATGAGAGAATGGGATGGTTGAGATGGAGGAAGGAAGAGATAAGAGCAAGGAAAGAGAAGCCTTGGTTGAGGGAGCTAATATGGGACCAGCAAGAAACCTGGCACTAGGGAAATTCCCAGGAATCCACAAGGATGACCCCAGCTAAAACCCTAAGCAACAGTGGGGAGGATATCTAAACTGGCCTTCCCCTAATATCAGACTGATGACTACCTTCATTGTCCATCCAGCAACTGATGGAAGCAGAAGCAGAGACCCAGAGCAAAGCACTGGGCTGAGCTTCCAAAGTCCAGTCAAAGAGGGGGAATAGCCATAAAATGAGCAAAGGGCTCAGGACTATGCTGGGATGCCACTGAAACAGCTTACCTGAACTAATGTGAGCCTCTGGACTAACTGTGGGGGAACCAGCATAAGACCAAACTAGTTCCTCTGAATGTGGATGACAGTTGTATGGCTGGGGCAGTCTGTGGGGCCACTGGCAGTGGGACCAGGATTTATCCTACTGCTTGAACTGACTTTTTGGAGCCCATTCTCTTTGGAGGGATACCTTGCTCAGCTTAGATATAGAGGGAGGGCCTCGGTCCTGCCTCCAAGTGATGTACTAAACTTAGTTGACTCTCCATGGGAAGCCTTACCTTCTCTGAGGAGTGGATGGGGGTGAGGTGGAGGAAGGTGGAGTGAGTGGGAGGAGTGGAGGGAGTGAAATCTGGGATTGGTATGTAAAATGAGAAAATATTTTTTAAAAAATAAATTAATTAAAATAATAACCTGTGTCTCAGTAGACGAAAGTATCCAAACTACAGCTGGCCAACAGAAAGAGTGAGTGGATAAAGATTCTTAGTTTATTCTCATTCTTCTCTTTAATCTCTTGCTAATATCTTATTTTGGCCACACTCAACCAGAAGTGGGCAGTCAAGAAAGCCTGTGAGTGAAACCCTGTGGGTCATCTTCCCAGGGTATAAAGCAGAATAGGAAAGAGCAGAGATAATTTACACAGAAGCAAAAAGCAAGCAATACAGCATAACTGTATTTTCAAAGTATCTGCATTCATCTCTAACTCTTCTGGATCATTCTAAGGAAGCTTCATCCTACGCTCTTCTTAAACCATCTTTTCCCTGTTAGTGACCTTTTATATATTGTGAAAACAATAGTTAAGTAAAGCAAGGCCTTCTTATTTTCCATGCCAGCCGAAAGAAAAACTATACAGAGAAATAATTGCAAGTACTAAGTTTTCGTGAATGTTTCTCCGTGGTCTAAATCAAAACATCCAATATTTCTCAGCACTTTGTCAACAGTCCTAGTGTAAAATAAAGTGAAAGGACTTTTGTCACATTGGTCATTGAAAGTCTTCTCATTTCTCTTTATTGTTTCCCATGCCACAAAGGGTCTAAGGGGACTTTGTGAATTCAATTGTTCAAGCCAATAGCAAGGCTTTTTGAACATAATGTGTACTACAAACATGGACAGTTACCACAATCATCACAAACCACACAGCCCATAGCATGTTTTATAGTTACTATGACAAAATGTGACCTATCAAAAAAATAAACAAAAACAAAAACAAGGTACTAGGAGAAATGGCTTAGCAATTAAGAGCACTAATGAACTGCTCTTGAAGAATTCTGGGATCCAGTTCCCTACATACACATGACAGCTCACCAAAGTCAGTCACATCAGTTCCAGGGGACCAACACCCTCTTCTGACTTCTGTGGCACAAGGAACGTATATGGTGTGCATACGTACATGCAGGAAAACACATACATATACATGCAGGCAAAATACCTATATACATAAAATAAAATTTAATAAACTAAGAAAAACAATGCTCACTGGAGAAAGTATGTACTTTCATCTGTGCAAAAGACAGAGATTATGCAACTGAGAAGTGGGAGAATCAAACAAATACACCTTCCTTCTGGGACACAAAGAGAACCACTCTTCTTGGAGAGGGTGACTGTTACAAATCATCAAAGGGTACCCAACTAAGGTTGGCACCTCCCATCAGCTTTTCTTACCACGAGGAATGGTGCCTCCCTGTTCCATCCCGCCAATAAACTCTGTCTGCTATCACTCCTACTTTTAAGTCCACAGTTTCTATAATTTAATACAGTTTCAAAACAAAGCAGCCTTTCCATAGGAATTTGTCTCTACTTTCCGAACTTAAACCGAGTTTTGTGTGAAAACTGAAGTACTTCAAATATACTGGACAAGCTATGTATGTGATATTTGGGGCAAGGAGCTCAGCAGTTTGAGGCCAGCCGAGTCAAGACCCACTTGAAAAAAGAAAAATAAAGACGAGATTTATAAAAGAAAGGGGAGAAAGATGAGAGAAAAGAAAAATGAAATTCTGGACAAACTGAAAAAGTGAGGTGAAGAAATAAATTTGGAAAGAGGCAGAAAACCGGGTATGGTAGCTCACTTCTGTCATTCCCGTACTCTGGAGGCTGCGGCAGGAGAATTGTTACAAGTTTGAGGCCAGCCTGGGCTAAAGAGTGAGACACTGTGTTAAATATACGTTTTTGAAAAAGAAGAATGAGTATGCAAAGCAAAGAATGAGAACCATTATTAGTATGTGAAATTATTAATATATTGGGGAAGCAAGTGAATATTTTCCCAGTGAGAGTAGGAGAGTTGGACCATGGATCATCTTTGGGCCTATCCCATGGGTGAGAATATTGGTTGCTAAACTCCATGAGTAGCCACACAGATCTATCAATGATCTCACTCCTATTTCCTACCAAATGAAAGATGCCCCAGTCTTAATCCAACCCAGGATTTGCCACACAGCACTGTAGATACTGTTCAGACCTTCAGCATTTAAATACGTGGAATAAGATAAAGCCAGGAAGCTCTCCAGCCAACAGAAATTTCCACAGAGATGCCCTGGCATGGTGGTTGCCCCAGGTAGGCTTAAGTAGATTCTGAGAAGGTGGCACCAGGGAGCCAACCAAAGAAATCCGTGTAGCCAGCTCCTTTCAGTAGGAAACATTCCCACAGTGACTCTGGCGATAGCTACAGGTCTGAGAAAACTCCGCTTCCCCTAATGTATGAGTAAGCTGTAGAGCCTGCTACAGTTGGCAATGTGCCTCAGTGGCTTGAAACCTCAGTTATTCCTTTTCTCTCAACTGCCTTTTTTCCCCCAAATTCTTAATAATGATTGTTCTATGCCCTCCCTGTACCTGCTCTCATGTTCTCATCCCTTGATCCCATTCTTACCATAGTTTTCTTTGTTTTGTTTTCTATTTTGTTCCTGTTTCGTTTTAACTGCTTGCTTTCTTGTTTGTTTAGCTTTGGCATTGTTATAGCAATTTCGAGTTTTCCCAACAGTGTAAATGAACACTGAATAAATCAATATTACAAACCATGTCCTGATTTAAGGATTTTGGGGGGAGGAGAGAGAGAGAGAGAGAGAGAGAGAGAGAGAGAGAGAGAGAGAGAGAGAGAGAGTTGGAAAGCAAACAAAATATGATGTAGTCAATCACTATAAAATAGAAGCTCAAATAAATATAGCTTCAAAGGTAGTGGGGTGATACACAGGCAGGAGAAATGTAAAATCGGGTGAGCATTTTGCAACTCAAGCCTGTGAGATTATGGTAGGAGTCCTGCAAATCAAAGGGGAACAGAGCTGATCTGTGTCCTTGGGTGTATGTGACATCTCTCTTGCTCCCCTCTCCCCGGAGTATACATGACCCTCCACCACAACTCTCCTAAAATCTCTTCCTTCTCCTCCCTTCACATTAGAATCCCACCCTATGGGTTTAATATAACGGATGAAATGATAAGATACCATGTATGGGAGACAAAGGTGCAAAAATCCTAAAAGGGTTCTGTCTCACTAGGTTCAGGACTCAGTTCTTCTGAAGCTCTGTCTGTGCTAGCACAACTGAAAGTTGTTTGCCTAAAGAAGCCTGATGCTGCATCTCCGTGATCAGAATTCCATCACAAAGGTTTGGAAGAGGCAAGGTCAGGAAATGTTCAGAGTCTATGATCTTAGAATACTATTTGAGGGAAGCGTGGGAAAATGGAGGCAGCTAGAAAGAGCTTGGAGCCAACACAGGAGAGACGGATGAAAATCTCAAAGTAACTGTGAGCCTACCAAAAAGGTTTGAGGGGAGAAAGTCAATATAATTGAAATGGCCTAACATGTCACATGATTACCAGCAAGGAAACTCGAGACCACAGGGACACATATATAGGTGATGTACTAAGCAAGGGGACCCCTTCTAAAATCCCTGAAGGAGGCGCCATACCTTCCTCAGATCTACCTACATGTACATAGAGTGTAGACACGTGTTTTAAACGAGAAACAAAAGATGGCATGTAGGCTGGGTACACCCCCCAAGGGAATGCAAGTCAAACCTCATCGGGAAAAACAGGTTACTGTTTGCTGTTCTTGCCCCCATCAGCAATTGCTCCTGGGCCCCGAAGCGAATGAATCTGCCTAAAAGCTTTGAGAAGAAAAGCAATATAATTGAAGTGACCCGAAAGAGCACACTACCTACCAGTAAAGGAGCTGGTTCCCTCCAGGGCAAGGCAAGTAAGCCAGGATGGCAAAACCTGCCATCATTTCCTTTTCTTTGTCCCTTGGAACTATCCCAACTCAGTGACCACATCAGGATCTTCTGCCTGTGCAATATCTAGCTACTGATCAGAATCACGTCTGATGTCACACCAGATGAATCAGGCTTTGGCATCTTCCCACATCACTGCGAGAAGTAGCAATGGGAAGGGGGAGAGCATATGATGCCACGTTCCAGGCATGTTATCATAACAAGTCTAAAGCTTGCAGTGGTCCAGAAAAGTCCGTCTTGAAAGTTGGTACTTGAAGGAGATACTTTCTCACACCCTCCTGCTACCACTGCAATCTTTTATCCCTAGTCCTAACCCTAAATGCCAGAGGACTGGGTCCAGCTGTTGAAGACCTTCTGGGAAAAGTTCACCTCTGGCTACAATCTGTGCTTTTCCCGCATCATTTACCAATCCCTGCGCTCCTTCCCTGGCTCAGCGTGGTCTGTGACATTTGAAGGGACTCACGTGGAGCACCCAACCTCATCTCTCTGAGCGATGACTCCTAGGAACTTCCCAAGGACCAGATTGATGCAGGCTCTGACACGCAAGAAGGGGGGGGGGGAGTGAACTGAGTGCTAGGAGGGCCTGGGGCAGCCGGATGAACTCCAGCAGAGAAGGGGTTCATCTCAGCAGCTGGGGCGATTTCGGTCTTCACTCCCTGCTCCCGGTACTGGCGCTGCTCCAATCAGAAGGCTGCGAGACATCCTCTCAGGCGGTCTCCCTGACTCACTTGGCTGCTCCTGTCTTGCACTCCCTTTCCTGGATCTACAAGGGTTTGAAGAACAAATCTGAACCCGCCGTCTAGACCCTGTCTCCATCCCTGCCATTGGTGCTGGGATGCAAGCCCAAGGCCACCCCAAGTTTCCCAGACTGTTGAGGGAGGGGGATGAGAGGGCAGGGTGCCTGAGCTGCCTCAGATCAGCGGGTCAGAAGCCGTGCCTACTCCAGGAGGCTAACACGCTGGACAGGTCCCGAGCAGCTTCCAGCTGAGACCAGACCTCTCTGTGCACCCTTATGAGACCCCACTAGTGCGGCACCTGCACCCCACAAACGGCTAGATAATGGAGTTGGACGCTTGACTTTATGCTTTTAGAAAATCTTTACACTTTTAAGTTGGATATAGGGGTCCCCAGTACACGAAGTGCTTCCCTCACCACCACCACTTTTCTTTATCAAACGTAGGTGTTTGCCCTGAAGTTTTTGAAGTTGATACTCATTGGACCTTTTGTCATACATTTCAGTTTTTCATTGTTCCTGTTCCCACTATTTTGGCTCCAATCCCCCCCCCACCCCAATGCCAGTTCAATGCCTTAAGTTATCTTAGCCCGAGACCACACTCCTTCTCAAAAATGTATGGTGCACGAACACGGAGCTCCTCAGCAGCCATGAAGGGGGAAAAGCACCAACTCAGACTCGGCAAAGGAGATGTTTGGGGTGTCCAGGATGGCAAAGCATCAGTCATGATCCCTTAGAGTGACTGTGGGTGGCAGGTGTTTTTCCCAAGCAGAAAGGATAAGTCATAGAAACTGCCCAGTAGGAGAAAGATGTCAAAATGAGAGGGTGTCCATCCCTAAAACCATATCCAAGCACTATGTAACAAGTGTTTAGGGCAAAAGAGAGAGAGAGAGAGAGGGAGAGAGAGAGAGAGAGAGAGAGAGAGAGAGAGAGAGAGAGAGAGAGAGAGAGAGAGAGAGAGAGAGAGAGAGAGGAGGGAAATTCCTGATGATTTTGCTAATGTTAAACTTCCATAGATTTGGCTAGCCCTATTTCTTTTCTTTTACATCATCAATTTAGAATTCTATAAAGAAAGAATGACATCAAAGAAAATCATTGGCCTAGAAGAAAAGAGCCCGTAGGCGTTTAGGTGTTATATATATGGAGTCAGGAAGCACTGGAGCATCAGGGAGACTCCAACTTCAGCAGCAGCATGGGTGAATATGGACCTTGTATGGACTGGGGAGGAGAGGGGAGGGCTGATGCCTGGCACAGTCCTTGCAGGTCTAGAGGCTCTCCATGCTTGGAGGGGAGAGCTCCCTGTGAAATGGAGTTGGAACTGGGTGTTGGTGAACGTTTCCTTACCGTGTGTCTTTTCAGTTCTTCTCAGGGGCCTCTTCATCTTGCAAGCTGTAGGGTTCGTGTTCACTTACAACTTTTCTAATTGTAACTTCAAGGAGATTTCAAATATATATTCTGAAGCAATTTACCCTGACCTGCGTGAATATTTGAATGGGGTAAGTTAAGAGACTTTTTTTTTTGGAAGTATATATATTCTCATGAAGGGAAAAAAAGTAAATATACTTAAGAGCCACAATTCAACTTTCAAGGAAAGGAAAATAATTTAGAAAAACTATCCCAAAATTTCTTAGAAGTGGAATTTCAAATACCTTGGCATATAAAATGAGTATCCGCATTGCTTTTGTGGAATGAGCAGAGGCTGGTAATGGTTATGGATATTGGTCTACTCCCTGCAATAAAGGGGAAATCTTGAGATAAGAACTCAGGAGTGGGGGTAGCTAAGACGTGGAGTTGTTTTATAGCTTTCTAGCGTTCTAGATGTTTCAGGATACTGCAATGAGATGTGGCACACTTTAATTTTTAAAATATGTAGTAGTGACTATTTCTCTATAATCCACACTCTTAGGTATAGTGTGAGTGAGTGGCAAGTGTGAATGGCTAGAAAGCCGTTGTGGGCATTTAAAAGTGGTCCTTTGCTGGAAGTGGCTTGTAAGGGCTAGGTACAGGTGTACCTGCTCGGGTGGGCTAAGGCTCTCTGAAAGCTAGCAAAAGCAGAAAACTAAATATTTCACCACCTTGTCCATCATATAGGGTCAAGTCACTGGGTTGCAACTACTTTCAGAGAGCCCTGGAAACCTGGAAGCAAAGGGCGGGGGGGGGGGGGAACGTTTTTTTCCTCCGACTCAGATCTTTAGCCTATGTTTCTTTCTTCCAGAGCCCGTTCGACCAAATCGAGTTCTGTGAAAACTTGGTGAGTGAAGTGGTCGGCAGTGCTGGCTTTCCCTGGGGTGGCGGGCATCCAGGAAGGGTATTGGGGAAGAGCCCCAGGCGGTTGCTGAGCTCCAGGAGATGCTGGCTGTTGAGCCGATAGGAGACATCTGGGCCGCCAGAGAGAGGCTCCAGACCGTCTAGGACGCCACTTCTCGGTTTAGAAGGAGAAAGCCCCGTTGGCGGAGTAAGATTGCAGTAGGAACCCGTTTCTGTCCCGGGAAGAAAGGCCAATGGGAAACCCGGAGGAACGAAGTCGAAATACCTCCCTGGGTCCCGGGGCACGTACTGTCAGCGCTGCCTCTTGACAACCTCCTCGGAGGCTGGGCGGAGCCAACTGGGGAGGAAACCCTTCCAGTAGGCGCTCTCGGCTACTCTTGCCAGACCCCTCCCTCCTGTGGGTTGATTCCATTTTCCTCTCTCAACCCAGACTCTGGATTCTGATTCCAGACACCTCCGTCGTGACTTCAGTTCCTCTCCCTTTCTGCCCCTTTTCATTCAGTTTTTAATTTCTGTCATTTTCTTTGTTCCCTGAACTCTGCCGCTTGTGAGCAGACAGATTGTCTCACGAAAATCGAGTACCATACTCTCAATCCTATCCCTGGCTGCCCGTCACTCCCTGAGAAAACATTCGCGTTGAGAACGAAAGGGACCCTCACTATACATTGCCCAGGCTACCATGAAACTCAGGTAAGCCCAAAGCATCAGATGCTAACTTTGCAATGGATGGAGAGAAAGGAGCCCTGACTTAAAACCTGGGGCTTCAAATGCAGTGACTTTTTTTTTTTTTAATTCTGATTTTATCTTTTCGGGAGCAAATGAGCCGAGTAGTCTGTCGAGCTTAACTTAACAGAGAAACCCAAACATAGTCTGCCTCTACTATATTGTTGTTAGTCTTTGGCTTGAATTTTGGTTCCAAATCTAAGTCGGTGTTTTAAGGTGTGATCAGTGATCCTCTCTCCTGTGTTAGCAGATTGTCCTCCTGGCTCCTTAAATATGACAGTTCAAACACCCAATTCTGGGGTACACAATCCGTGCATCCAAAATTCCTGGGTAGAGTGCCCCTTACAGGGTGGTTGTTCATTCTCTGCCTAGACAGTCACTTTGTAGTAATGTGTTTTTCCTTAACATTTACATCAATCTCGACCCTACTCCACTTCATCCACTTCACTGTTGTGTGGGTGGAATCTCCTTTCATATAATATTTGTGTGTGCAGTCAGATAGGAATGAGCAGAGAATTAAGAGCAGGAACTCTAAAGGCAGCCTGCCTGACTTTGAGCTGCAGAGCTGTGGATAAAGTACTTAGCCTAGGGTAAGGATGGTATTATTGCATCCTAGGCAAGGCTATTATGGGAATTAAATGAGTCAGCACATGTGAAAGCGCTTCGAACAGTGCCTGGCACACAGGAGTAGTTCCCCAACGTTTCCTTCACTTGGCAAGTAGAGTGTTGGCCTTCATGATGACATGCTTAAGAAAAATAGACATATGTAGTGTGTGTGCAGCCAAATATACGTGTGTAGATACACATGTAAACTTGTTAACTTGGTAGACTTTGGCTGCCTGTAACTCGAATGTAATTGTAAAGAAGACTGCTGTGTTTTAAGGCTTCAAGACTGAACCCATAGAGTTCAATCAGGCTGGAAGCAGAAGCCACCTAGGTTGAGCTGGCATGAGAAAAAGAGAACTAGGCAGCCATATGGGAAGCCTGCTTGGCTCTCTGCCTTCTTTTCACAGAGACCCTAACCAATCTGTGGAGAGACAAAATATAATTTATCAGTAGATCCAGAACCCAGTTACAGACCCGATTAAATCTGTAGACTTTGTGTGGAAAGGGGAGAACCTGGAGGAGTCCATGGGAGCATCTTCCCAGCCTAAGGGTGAAGCTGGAGAAGACTATAAGAGGACTGTTTAATAACCCAGGAAATTCTATCCCTATGAGGCTCAGTCTGTCACAACTCCAGGGCAAATTCATTTGAAGACCTAACAAGCATCCTCTTCAAAGTGGGCCTTTAGGTATCTAGTGGGGTGGATGTGTGGGCAAGAAAACTTTGGTTTCGAAGAACAGACTGAGTTTGTTGAATTACACCTACCAAGACACAAAAGACAGCTGGTGCTCTCTGGGAGCTTATCTTGTCAAAGAGATCATGAAATTGCAATTTTATCCTTTCATTTAATTATGCAATATATGGCTAATGTTTCTTATGTATAAAACTCTGTATTCAGTGTCTGGGGGAATACCCATGATGCAACAGCAGTGCGAGCCAAGTGAAATGACACCTACTCTGAAGTGCAGAAGAGTTTCAGATAGAACTCCATGAGCCATTAGCAGAGGCTTTACGGAGGAGGTGCTGAGAGAGGCAGGGCATTCCTTTGGAGAAGCACATGCAATCATACAGTGAATGAGTATTTGGGGGATTTCTTGGGAAAGGGATATAAATAGAAACAAACTCTCACTCACCAGTTGTGAAAGGTAGCAAAACTAACGTTGAGTGTTTTCTCCTACTCCACAGAGAAACAATACCCTGGACATGAAGCAAGACGTCGAAAGCATCTGCCTAAATCAAACCTCACAAATACAGTGGTTGTGGTTTTCTCTCGTTCAAATTCCATAATATTAAACTCACCTTTCATTTTAGAGTATGGACATATATTGTGGTTTTAGTAGGTATAGTACTAAGGGTGTGACATTTAAAAGAACACTATTGTTTAATCTTCAATTGCAGCAGGGATTCTTAACTTATTTATGGCAAACTGCTATTGTCTAGTGTAGCCGCTTTCGTGGGAGATGAGCGCAGCCCCTCCAGTGTCAATGGAAACGCCTGTACTGTTAATGACCACCTCCTGAGCAGGGTCTCTCCTCTGCACCTGCAGACACCTACTCTAGGGCAAGCTAAAATGTCATAGGGAAGGGAACTGAAGGTGGGAAACAAGTTGGAACCAATGATAGCATCTAAACCCTGTTTAAAAGCAAGACCGTTTCTGTCTGTAATGATTCTCCTAACATTCTTATACTAAAATGTTACTAAGAAGAAAACGAGAGCAAAGGAAGTTATGCAAGCAGTTCCTGCTACAGTGAAGCAGTCTGAAAGAAGCTTCCGAAGCTTCACAGTCACTGCCCTGGCTGCACTGTAAATCCAGCTGCGGAAGTGTCCGTCAGGCAACAGGGGCTACGGGAGCAGATCAGATCCTAAAGTGCCTTTGTCCGGCTACGAGATTTATATTTAAAGTTGTATATAATATATTTCTATTTATTTCATGAACACTTTTAAAAACATACATGCTGCCTTGTAACTGACATATTTCTTAATAAAAATAATTCTCAAGTTACGTTCCAGTGAATGGCGTTTTTAAATTGGTTAAGCAATTTTCACACAGTGACGTCACTGTTGTTCAGATCTTTACTTCCATTCACACCAACATCCCATTGGCCACGCTTCCTTTTATTTGCTCCCGACCCTACCATGGATCTTCATGGATGGCTGAAATATTTAGACATATGATTGGAGCGCATCATTTTCTCACTCTTTTCCACCGTGGACCTTCCCTTGCCTCGGTATAGACAGGCAAAAGTGAACAGTGGGTGTTAAACACTTTCCAGCGCACCTGTTGTAAAGTACTCTCTCCTTCACCCTCAGGTCCTCTGAGCACGGATGGGAAATTCCAAGCTCGGGCCAAGTAAGGGTATGTGGAAACAGCTTATTCCACAGTCCCATCCCCAAGTAGAGATGTACACCTGAAAACTGTTTTGGGTGCTGAAGCTAAGCCATCTAAGAAAACAGAAAGTCAAATGTCCCCAAACCTGTCTTATTCACCAAAGGGGAGCAAACAGTTAGCATCCAGTTAAGAAGTGCCCACTGTGAGCACCCAGTAACTAATTAAGAAGCGTCCATTGTGAGCATCCAGTAACTAGTTAAGAAGTGCCTATCATGAGCATCCAGTAACTAGTTAAGGAAGAGCCTACTGTGAGCATCCAATAACTAGTTAAGAAAGAGCCTACTGTGAGCATCCAGTAACTAGTTAAGAAAGTGTCTACCATGAGCATCCAGTAACTAGTTAAGAAAATGCTTACTGTGAGCATCTAGTAACTAGTTAAGAATGTGCCTACTGTGAGCCAAGGCTTCTGGGCTGAGGCTTGTGCTGAATACTTAGATATGAAAGCAAGTAAGATGGAGCCTGTATCCAGAGGAGCTCAGAGTGGAGCTGACTAAGCAGCCATCAATAGTCCTTAACAAATTGACCAGTGTTGGCCAGTTAGTTTTCTTTTGCTTGGAGCTAAATCAGGACAGGCACACTTCTGAAAGTCTTCATCTAGATTTTTTTCCCCAGAGCGTTAAGTATCGTCCTAAGAAAAACTCCGATGGATTCAGAAAAAACAGAATTCAGTGACTTTCCGAATACAAGTTGTGAAGAACTTATAGTTGAAATATGCTGACACTGTCTTACTAGAAATACATCCTAACTTTAGTTAAACCACGAGGAAAAAGTAACAATTTTTCTTACATGCTTATACCCAATTACCCAAAACTCTCTACATATAAAGAATAGCCCTGCGCATTAGACCAGGGAACACCATCGAGCTGTTCTAGGGTTTCCAGTGTTCTCTCTTTTCCAGTACTCAATTTGCTTGAGTGTTAGTTACAGTTTTAGGAAGACAGTCTAAGGGCTCAAGGTCCAGTAAGTGATGGTCAGTTGTGGTTATCTGAGTTCACTCCCCAGAATTCACATAAAGATGGAAGAAGAAAAGCAACTCTACAAAGTTGTCCTCTTATCTCCACATGTATTCCATGGAGTGCACACACATGCATGTACACACACACACACACACACACACACACACACTACTCATACATAGCAAATAACTAAAAAATATTATCTGCAGGCTAGAAATGTAGGTTAAGTGTCAAAGCATGTGTCTGTCATGTTCAAGACCTTGGGTTCAATCTTTAGCAGCATCCCCCCCACACACACACACAGCTCAGAAACAAAAATGGGAAACAAGAATATCATCTGACTGGTATTGCAATGTTTAAATATAGCTGCATTTTATAAAATCCATTATTTGCAGAGGACCAACTGATCAAATCTCACTGACTGTCACTATGAAAATGTGTTTAGGTGTAAACATGAAAGCAATAGTTTGTACTTGAGGATAGAAAACTAAATAAACATCGTTAAGTCTCAGATTCTGCACCTCTGAAGATAATGCTTCTAGCAGCTTTGGTTTCTAGCAGGAGTCAAAGCACATAATAAGTACAGAGCCCTTGGCAATGCTAAGGGAAAGACTTGAAATGTCATGATTCCGACGCTTCTTTGAACGCAAAGGGTAACCCAGGTGAGGAGTGGAGACGGAAACAGAGAAGGGTGCAGAAACTGGCAAGACTCTGCCTTGGGGCTGTTTTGTCTATTGTGGCTTTGATGGAAAGAAGGCTGGGGTTTTTAAGTGTAACACTGTTGAGAGTCTTGCAATTTTGACTTCTACCAGGTTGCTAGAGTTTTTAGGACAGAATAACAGAAGAAAAAGGTACACTGAGGAGGAAACCCGGAGAACTTTGGAAGATAACTCTTGTTGTTAGGGACAGCGCTTAAAAGCATATGCCTTGAGAAAGTTACATAAGAGAGAGGAAGAAATAATCAAACAATTAAAGGAAACAGCGCCCATTGCTCACCCCAAGCCAGAAAAAAAATGGCCTGTCACCAGGAAGAGTGGAAAATGTTGTAACCCATTAAGCTCTGAGTAGGGTGCTGAACTGCTTAGTTTGTTGTCAACTAGACATAAACTAGAGTCATCAGAGAGGAGGGAGCCTCAGTTGAGGAAATGCCTCCAGAAGATCCAGCTGTCCCCCGAAGTTGTGAGCATGCTCCCTATTACTCACGTGTCATGTGGCAGCATGGGTGGGGGAGAGAGGCCCTCCACCTCCACACCTATCATTGCATTACAGATGGGAGAGCTGACCCTGAGGTCAGACGGGCAGGTGAGCTGCCCGTGCCCGTCACCAGCTGTGGCACTTGGGAGAGCAGGCCCCGCACCCTGCCCTGCCGCGGCAGCACAATTGAGCCAACCCCATTGGCAGAGGTGTGGGCAATCCTGCCCCGATATTATGAGCATGGAAGAGCTGTCTCCATTACTCACCTGTCATGGGCAGGAGAGAAATGTCCTCTCTCCTTCCCATCAACGCCTGAGGCCGGTGGGAGAGCTGGCCCTGAGGTCGTAAGAGTGGGAGAGCTGCTCCTGCCTCTCATCTACTGAACTCGGAAGAGTGGCCCCTGTGCTATGCCTGAGCAACACACTAGAGCTGGCCCTGAAGGTGTGAGGGTAGGAGATCCGACTCTGAGGATGTGAAAGCAGAACTGGCCCTGCCCTCTGCTCATCACTGCAGAGGGTGAATTCACCAAGCAATGCAGGAGAGTTCATTCTGGTGGTGAGGACAAGGGAGAGCTGAGCTGGTGGGCTGACAAACCCTGCAACTACCCAAGTCCAGAACCAGGGTTATGGGTTGACCCACCCCAATATTCATCCCATCTATGATCTGCTGGAGCATGTGAAGGTACTGGTCCTACAGACCCAAAGTTTCAGGATTTCCACAACACAGGGCAACAGTGGGATAACCAAGATGTGCTCCAGTGATGATCCAGCATCAGTAGTGTAGCGGAAACTAGAGACCCCAAACCAGACCAATGACTCTTTGCAATGAACACTTGCAAGCAAAGCCACATAGACAAGAAGGTTTACTGCAAGGCTCACTCTGTCACACTACAGCTTCCATGATGAGATTTCCCCCCCTTTCTTTTCTTTTTTCTTTTTCTCCTAAGTTTCATTGGGGGTTGCTGCAAGGACAGAGAACAGCTATGTGGGGACAGGAAATGAATGGAATTGAGATATGTGGTGTGAAAGACAAAGAATAAATATAAAGAATTTTAAAAATCCAACTGTAGGGCATTTTCTTAATTAGTGATCAGTTAGGAGGGTCCAATCCTGGTGGTCCTGGGTCCTATAAGCAAGCAGGCTGAGCAAGCCATAAGAGACAAGCCAGTAAGCAGCATGGCCTCTGCATCAGCTCCTGTCTTCAGGTTCCTGCCCTGCGTGAGTTCCTGTCTTGTCTTCCTTGAATGAAGAAGCCAAACAGACTCTTTCTTCCCCAGTTTGCTTTGGGGTCATGGTGTTTCATCACAGAAATAGAAACCCTAAACAAGACAGGTGCTTACAAACACCTTACCTTTGCGTGAAAGTGTAAATAGCCAAAGCTTCAATAATCTTACCTAATGAATATAAAAACAAGGCTTAAAAGAACCGCTTCCTAAGTAACTTAGCTGTATTCCACAACAATCGCTTATGAAGTTAATAATGCTTCACACATATGCCCACACAAAGATACACATACAGCATTAAAAATAAATATTTAAAGAACAAAAGAAAAAAGGAAGAGGAAAAAATATGAAAGAATTTTGAGAGCAGAAACTTGGTAAGAACCATTTTGTCCTATTAGGCATGGTGGCACACCCTTTATCTGGAGACTGAAGCAGGCAAATCTTTGTGTGTTCAAGACCAGCTTGGTTGACACAATGAGTTCCAGGCATCTAGAACTAAGCAATGAGACTCTGTCTCAAAACTAAGGGAGAAAGTATGGTCCTTGGAGGTATAAAAGGTACTATTGACTCCAAACTAGCATAGGAGTTAGAATTGATAGGTTGAACAATAAAATAATTACTATAACTCTTTCAAAATGGTCAGGGAACAGAGAAGATCCAAACTTAGCTTCTAGATATGAAAATCACAGTGTGTACGGTAAATACACAGCAAATAGTTTTAACCGGAGGTTGGGCATTGAAATATTAGAATTAAAGATGTGCTAAGAAAATTATCCTAAAGAAATCTCATATAGAAAATAACTAAAAAGAAAAGACTATCGGTGAGCCCTGAAACAATCGGAAGTGTCTAATCTATGTGTAGGAGGAGTGTCTCAAAGAGTTCAGTAAGAGGAACAGAAAAAAAAATAGAGAAGGAAGCACTGGTTCTTGTTTCCAGTTTGATAAGTCCCTAACCCTGCCATTCCAAGAAGCTTTCTAGAGTACAGGAAGCAAAACTGCCATGATGCTCAAGGGGTCAAGTTGCTCAAAAGCAGAAAATACTATATCATTGGCTAGAGTTATAAATGTCTTCAGAATATCTTTCTTGAAACGTTTTTCCCGAAGTCTTTGATTCTACTTCTTTAATCTTTTCTGCTGTGGCCTGCTTTTTTCACAAGCTATCCCACGGTAATAAACATTAAGTAACCTTAATTACTGACATCCACCAGTTAACCTCTGGTAGGTAGCACAGTGTAGGCCCATATTTCTATATGGCATGGCAGCCAAGCCATCAAGCCATAGGCCACACCTGAGATGGGTAGTTGTGGACATGACAAAAGGCCATTCACCTGGTTACCTAGGAGACAAAATGCTAATGTAGTTCACTCTCAGTTAAGTTATGGTATTAAGACTGACTCTCTGATCATGGCGAACAATGAGGGCTGATGAGAAGCCAAGGACAATGGCACGGGGTTTTGATCCTACTTCATGTTCTGGCTTGGTGGGAGCCTAGCCAGTTGGATGTTCACCTTCCTAGACATGGACGGAGGGGGGAGGGCCTTGGACTTTCCACAGGGCAGGGAACCCTGACTGCTCTTTAGATTGGAGAGGGAGGGGGAGAGGAGTGGGGGGAGGGGAAAAGGAGTGGGAGGAGGGGAGGGAAATGGGAGGCTGGGAGGAGGCGGAAACTTTTTTTTCCTTTTCTCAATAAAAAAAAGAAAAAGAAAGAATATATTATATTGGATAACAAAAAAAAAAGACTGTTTGGAAAATAAAGAGAGAAATTCTTCAAGATGTGAACTCAGGATACCATGAGGGATCTCTGAGAATCTCCCTCCCAATGAAATGATGTGAGTTATGTCTTTATTCCTGTCACCTCCATGCCAGTCCAGAGAGAGACAGTTTATGTTGGGGTCTGGTAGAGAGAAATAATTGAAAGTCCGTGCTAGCACTGGACCCCGACAGCACAGTTGGGATAATCCTTGTGCATATTCTGCTATTCTTTTATTATTATTATTATTATTATTATTATCATTATCATTATTATCATTATTGATCTTCAGTTGCATTACCTTTATTTTTAGCTTAATTTTTAATTAAAATATAATCACACCATTTTCTCCTTCCCTTTCCTCTTCCCAGCTCCTCCTTATACTACAAATCTCTCTCAAATTCATGAATTCTTTTCTTTTATTATTAATACTGAATCTGTAATATGTGTATAGATATACAAAATATGTATGTTTAACTTGCTTCATCATTTAGTGCTGCTAGTAAGTATGTAATTTCAAGACTACCACTTGGTATTAGATAGCCAAATGAGGGCTCATCTCTCAGAAGACTAATTTTCTTGCTCTCTGCTTTCCTTACTTGCTCATAGTCCTTTGTCTAGGGTAGGACCCCATGAGGCTTTCCTCTCATGTGCTGTCCTTGTCCAAGCCTTGTTGAGACCATCATATTGCTGGGTGAAGTGTCTCTGTCATTTCTAGGAGATACAACCTGAAGTAAAGGCTAAGATTATCATTGATACAATCAGTACTTAAATATCTGAATCAAACTTGTGATATTTATCTTGATTTTATAGATGTAAGAAAAAAAGTGAGTAAAAGCACTCATTGTAACACAACTAATACATCAATATCTGGCTTAGTTCCAAGCCTTGCATTTTCCATTACTTGAGTGTAAATTTGTAGTGTTCTTTACCAAGTGATGAATGCATACATTCCCTAAGTAGTAAATGCTATAGTCATGTTTTTGATCAGGTCTTATACCAATTCTTCATTATGAGCCCATTCTCTCTTTGATTACTCAAGGACTGATTGGTATATGCCAGTCTAGGTGTTCCCAATAACCTGTTTGCAGAAGTGAAGTCACTGGATTACAGTCAATAGACATATGAAGTTCCCTTGACATGAGTCTTTTGCAGAGTGAGCAAATGAACAAGTTTTCTCCTTCATATAAGTTTTGTGGGAACTCTGAAAAGAAGAAGGAATAGAGGATGGAAATTTTCTACTCTGTGTGCAAAGACATGTACTCTGATAATTACAACTGATGGGTATCTTAAGATTGGCATTGAGGTGAGTTTCTAAACGCATAGCTTTCAGGTGAAAAGAATATGAGCTTTTAAAGTATAAATGAACATGTATGTTAATCATCTTTAAAGTATGTAGTCTTGTCTTAATTTCTCATTCTGTGAGCTAATTGGATGATTAATTTTGAATTACCTTTGTGATTTTATTGTCTACTATTGACAGCTATGAATACCAAGCAAAGTTAAATTAAGTTTGATGTAAGAAGTAATTTTACATGAAGTTATGAAAGTCTCTTGGTTCTTGTCTTCTTGAAAGCACTAAGTCAAGGGACATAGACAACTTAAGTAGAAGTTTATATAGCAAAGCTAAGTGGAGGGGGGGAACACTCCAATGAGACATTGGAGAGAACTTCCCCAAGATGGTGAGCAGCCCATTTTATTATGGATTTGAAAACAAACCAAAACAAACTCAGGAGTAAAGATATAACTAAGTGGTAGAGTCTTTGCCTGGCATGAATTTCACCACACACACATACCAAATCATAAAAATTTGAGAGTTGAAGTAAATGGTTTGTAGGATTTAATCACAATGATACCTCTCACGGAAATTGGCCAAAAAGAAGCATTTTCTACAGTTCCCAGACTTCAGAGCAAAGTCACCATTACACTTTATTAAAATACACAAGCCTCTGATACAGGGTTTTGAGAGTGACAGGACCTTTCATGGTTTAGTTGTTTGTAACTCAACATCATAGGGTTCCTGACTCTCCTAGTCACCAAAGATCAACCTGGTCCACTGGATTTGGGTTCCTTGGGTCACAAACATGGATGGTAGTGGAATTTTCATGTGAAATGGAAGTATGCAAAGTGGAAGTAAGCTTTATTGATGGTGGTTATAGAAAAATGAGAAAAATGAGAAATTGAAGAAAAATGAAAAACTAGAGAAAAGTGAAACTCCCAAGAGTAGGAGTGCTTCCCAAAATAGGGTATACAATTGAATTTCCTTGCCTTGAGTTTTTTTAAAAATAGATTTTAATTTAACCATAATTACATTAATTTCCCCCTTCCCCTTTTCCCTTCAGCCCCTGCCAAATCCTTTTCCCAACTCCTCCCATGTCTCCCTCACTCTCAGAATGATAGTTTCTTTTTCTTAGATTGTTATAAGTATGCACAAATATATAAATCCAGCTTGCTGACTCTGTTTTTTTTTGATTGTGTAAATATGGTTTCAGGGATGATCACTAGAGTTTTTATAGTGCTACAACAGACACAGGACGGAGGCTGAGGTAATTCGAGGTTGGTTAGTTAGTTCTCTGTGTTATTATGGGACAAGTCAGGAAGACTCGCGCAGTGCATGCGTATTCCCAAACAAGGAGAGGATCAGGTGCAGTTCATGACCTTCTTAGCTGGGATGGCACAAACCTCCTCTGTCCATCTCTAACTTTTTTGTTACCTACTGACCTTGACCATCTGTACACAAGCCACTAGCTCTAGCTGGTGTTGGCATGGTTGACCTCATAGTTATCTTTCTGCCAGAGAATTGGACTATTCCCCTTTATTTTCACAGTTACACGACCAGCTTGTAGCTTCATCATGACAGCGAGTTAACTCTATCCCAGCCATCGGTAGCCGCAGTCTTTCTTGGTTACCTCATATACACATGCTTCAAGGTTTGCTCCTTGTCTATGCGATAGTCTAGAATAGTCTCCTAGATGGAAGCTTCTTGCTAGAACCCATTCTTATTGACAATTTTGTCTGTTACAATTAGCTACACGAGAAGCGAGGATATATAAAAGAACAATAGTACCTAATCTCTCTTCTTCAAAAGTTTTTGAGGGAGATGGTCATGCTCTTATCACTGGCCCTTAGCCCTGCCCTGTTACAGCTACCAACTTGGATATCTCATACCTAGCTAGAAGCCTTCCTTTTCATCTTTCTTAGTGCATCAGACTCTGCCCTTTTAACCCTTATCCTTTCTTTCACCCATAGCCTCTATTCTTGTTGCGACACAATGAGTAACTTGCAGCTTTCATCATCAGTTCCTTTTCCATACTACATACAGAAAACTAGCTCCTGCATCACCTGTGTGTTGCTTGTACCATGGCACAGGTGCATGGGCTCACGCGGGTCCATGAAATGAAGACTCAGAGCCACTTTGAGAATGAATTTAGCCTTAGCAGCTGCAGCACCAAACCTCAGCCTTGGTGGACTAAAGCAATTTCTTTAGCCTTCTTGCATTTTATTATTTTATATTTATTTTAGTTAGTAGATTTTCATATGCTCAAAACAACCTGGATGAAGCTTCCAAAGATGCAATGCCAAGTGGAAATACCTGGGTACCATAGGCTTCGTATCCATGGGAAGCTCTCAGAGAAGATTCACATAGGACAACAAAAGCTATCTGTAACACAAAGGGTGGATTAGGGCTGGGTGCTAACTCTGGAGCTAAGCCAGGTATGGCCCAGCAGGGGTTGCTTGCAATTCCTCTGGCACCAGGCCAGCACGACATTCTGCCACACCTGTGTGTTGGAAATACAGACTTGACTTATTAGGCAAACATCTTATTTCCATCCCAGTTGACAATTTCCCAGTATAATGTTTGCTACTGGTGCAACTACTCAACTAATGACAGACAGACAAGCTCATATATGCTCCATTACCAGAGGGATAGGGGGACAACTAGAAAGAAAAAGTCCTCACAGAGAAGAGTGTTGGACTGAAAACAGAAAGAATTGATAGGTAATACTAGCTTTCTCACTAACTAATTACATACAGCCCACAGCAGTTCACTTATGAAGGAAATGAGGAAGTAAATTAAAAAGACATAGAAACCTTAGCTGGGCGGTGGTGGCACAGGCCTTTAATCCCAGTACTCAGAAGGCAGAGGCAGGCATCTCTGTGAGTTTGAGACCAGCCTGGTCTACAAGAGCTAGTTCCAGGACAGGCTCCAAAGCTACAGAGAAACCCTGTCTCAAAAAAAAAATACATATGTAATTGTTGATTGCATAGATCTCCCATCCTTCAACTGTCTGTGACCTCCTCTCCTTCTTCCTCTTTTTGAAATTTTGTGCTGATCTGGATTTGGCACTGAACAATTTTGCAAATTTGAGCAAGTCACTTAACTTCAATAAACAAGAGTTCTCCTTTATGAAACAGTAGCATAGATTTTGGTCCAAACACCACCTGACAGAGTTTGATGATATTAAGGAAAATGGCTGTCAAATGTCTTGTATACTGTACAGTCCTGGCTAGCAAAGTTTTCAAACCTTTCCACGAAATTAAAATCATGTATTGAAAAGTTTTTGCTTCCAATAATAATAAATAATATTTTTACACCTAATTTGAAAATTTTATCTTTTTTTTTATACTGTGGATGTGTACTTCTAAAAAGTTTTTTCACATAATATATTTTGATTCTCCTAACTCTTCCCAGATCCTCCACACCTCCCTACTTATGCAACTTCAGGTGTGTTTGTGCTCTCTCTCTCTCTCTCCCTCTCTCTCAAAAAAAAAAAAATGAAAATCAAAAGAGACAACCAAACTAAAGAGAAAGAAAAAAAGGCCAATATACAAAAAACTATATATACCAAAACAAAACAAAAAGTGCATAAAAAAAACATGGTGTCTGTTTTGCATTGATCAACTACTGCCCCGGAGAGCGTGGTGGAGATACACAGTGAGGCCCCCCCTGTAGAAACCTGGTTCTCCTTTTTCCAGAAGGTATCAATCACAAATAGTTTCTTGGTTATGGGTGGGACTTTGTGTTCCCTTCCTCTTAGTGATAGCCATACAGGACCTATTCAGAAAAGTTTTAAATTATACAAATATTTAGGCTGGTGGTGGTGCACCACGCCTTTAATCCCAGCACTTGGGAGGCAGGGGCAGGTTGGCCTTGAAATCTCAGAGATCCGCCCGTCTCTGTCTCCTCTGCTGTGATTAAAGGTGTGTGTCACCACAAAGACTAATATGATGAATTCTCACATTATTTCATAGCTTTAACAATTATCAATCGTATTTCAACTAAATCTACTTCCATTCCCAATTACCCTGAAGAAAATTCTTTGTTTGTTTTTGGTTTTGGTTTTGTTTGTTTGTTTTTCCCCTAGACAGGGCTTTGTAGCTTTGCAGTCTGTCCTGGAACTAGCTCTTGTAGACCAGGCTGGCCTCGAACTCACAGAGATCCGCCTGCCTCTGCCTCCCAAGTACTGGGATTAAAGGCATGTGCCATAAAGTAAATTCTTACACTTTATATTGGTTTTTCAATCTGATTACTCTGTTTAGTTCAAGCTGGCGTAGCATCCACTATGTAGCCCAGGTTGGCATCCATACATCATCCTCCCTCCTTCTACCTGCTGCTGCTGAGATTACAGGCATGTGTCACAACTGTTACATCATATATGTGTACATATGTCAGTGTGTATGCTCAACCCATAAAGAATTTTAAAAACAAACACGATATTACTATCAATTAAAATTAACTTCAATTGTTTGTGTGTTTGTTTATAGAGAGGGTCTATCTATGAAGCCCTGGCAGTCCTGGAACTCACTCTGTAGACCAGGCTGGCCTCCACCTCAGAGATCTGCCTGCCTCTGCCTCCCTGAGTGCTGGGATTAAAGACTTTATCTACTACGCCCGGCTTTAATTTCAACGTTTTAACAAATATCCCGTGGTCTCTTGTTTTTGCACTTTTTATAATCCCAGTTTTAGCCTTTCCCATTTGTCATTAAAGTCCTTCCCAAACTATTGGGTATTTTACTTCAGTAACCCTTCAGAGTGATTCCCCGCTATCAACAGGAAACGGACGCCAAGGCGACACCAGCCAGAAAAAAAAAAAAAAAAAAAAAAAAAAAAAAAAAAAATATGCGACTCGCGGAACCCAAGTTGCACCTGGCCTGCGGGCTCCGGGGGGAGGTGCTTTTGTGTTACACCGAAGTTGGCGCCGGATCCCGGAAGCACTCCTCACGCACTGCTCCGGCATGGGATCCTCCATGAGGCAAGCCGCCCCGTCTGGTGAGCACTTTCCGCCCGACCGCGAGCCGAGCGGAACCCCGGCTGAGGCGGAGATGGAGAGCGAGGTGGAAGGCCGCACGGCCAGCGCGCTGTTCGCAGGGTTCCGGGCCTTGGGACTGTTCAGCAACGACGTTCCCCACGTGGTGCGGTACAGCGCGCTCAAGCGCCGCTTCTATGTGACGACTTGCGTGGGCAAGAGCTTCCACACGTATGACGTGAGTGATTTCCTCCACCCGCTTCCCAGGAACCAGAACTGCCCCGGTGTAGTCCCGTTTTCGCCTCCCACCCTCCTAGGGTTTCCCTTTTTGCCTCCCTGTCTGACATCACCCCTCCCTGTTGCGCTGTCCTCCTGGCACCCCTGTGCTCTTGCTATCTGTTCACCTGGGGGCGAGTTTCGGAGGAATCTTCTGGCCCAGGGGGAAAGCTCCTGGTGAACGTCTCAGTTGTTTCACAGTATATCTGTTTACATACTTCCTCCTAGGGATGTACACAAGGCGAGACCCCATCCTTCATTGTAATTTTTTCCCACAAGATCTCTTGGACGTTTTATTGCATAATTGGCCACCAACGTTTGGTTGGGAATTCAGGCTAAAACAGTGGAAGAAATAAAGACGGTGAGATGAAGATTTAGGGAACTCTTCACAATAGGTCCAATTTCCCTAGGTGTTTGAGCATCACAACCCCAAGTCTTCAGTGAAACTGCAGACCCTCAAGGCTGCTCTCTTGCGGCAGCATCCTTGAGTCAGCTAGGAAGCAGCCCCTCCTCTTAGAGATGGTGTTTAACTTTTAATAGCTTATCCGTCATTACAATCGTATTCTGTTATTTTATGCAAAAGAGTGTACATTCTTAATACAGCTGGAGGCTGGGAGGCAGATGAACTGATGCCCGAGCAGGTGCGGCCGAAGGAAGAGCTCTTGGGTTCTGACGGCCTGGTTTAGTAATGTTGAGTGGTTAATGAGGCTATTCACCCTGTACAAGCTTGTGCTGATGCTTCCTCCTTGCTTGCCTACCCGGCCGGGGCTTTGCTGAAGTTTCCTGGCTGAGGTGTAACTTTTCTGTTTCTCAGTTCAGAGTTCTCGAAAGCGCCCTTGGTCTGATGCGCTCTTGGTACTCTGTGGCGTGTAAACACACCTGTCCCTATACTCTGCTGGCAAACAAACGCTGTGCTTAAAAAAGGGACACACTGAGAATTTTTCCTTTTGCTTTGTGTATTGAGGTTAACTGCTGAAAAACCAAATCAGTGAAGGTCTCATTTTGTCCTGATGTTGTGGGGCATGATCTGTTTGACGGCTCTGTGATGCTCATGCCATCCGGTTCCTTGTCTGAAACTGGAATGACTTTGAGAGTAAAAAAATGAACATTTTGTGTTCAAGTCACTGAAGTGCCAAGGCGTTTATAATCGAATTTGTTCTGTCGATGGGCTCTCTTTCAGCATTCATCTTGCCGTCAGACTTCCTACAGATGAGCTTATAATACAAGAAAATTAGCTTTTTGGATAGACCGTGTTTTGGATAGCTAATATTAGTTGGATATTTACTGTGTAATTGGCTCAGTTCTGTTTTACAGATGTTTACCCAAAACCTCATTGAATGATTCTATAATGTGTGTTATAATCCCCTCCCCCTTCTTTTCCTGGAAGGGTCAAATTTGAGGTACACAGTAGCAAAGTAAAATCCCTGATGTCACACAGCTGGATTGCTACCGGCACACTAAGATCAGGGAGCTCCAGTGTGCAAGCTACGCGTGTGAGTTAGGAGTGGTTCCATATTTTATGACATGAAAATTATGTAAAAATTAGAATTTAGACTCATACGTGAAGGTTTACTGGAGTTTACTCATGCACATTTATCATGTGTTTTGCTTTCAGGCCACAATCAAAATCTGTGTGACCCACAAAGCCTAAAATATTTACTCTTGACCATTTATAGAGGCTGTGTGTCTGTCACTTAACTCATCACTCCTGGTAAAACAGGTGACAATCCAGGCACTGCTCGCGGTACAGGTTAGGATCAGTTAATATCTTTCTTTGCAAGGACAGCATAGCAAATTTATTTAGGAGGTAATAACTTAATTTCGGGGTCTTGGGTATTGTAATTGTTTTTATTATTGAAAATGTGTTTAATTCTTTTTGTTTTTTTAAAAACAGGTTCAGAAACTTAGACTGGTAGCCGTAAGTAAGTATACTTCCGTATTTGTTTGTTTGCTGTCTTTAGTTTTCATTTTGTCACAATAAATTTAACAGGCAGGATAGAGCCGTGTTTTATCGTGAGTTGTCATGTCATGCAGTTGTAGTTCATCAGAACTTCATTTTAATGATCAATGTTAATTTCTTTTTTAATGGCTGATTCGTCTGTGCTGGCAATCAAACCCTTGCCTTGCGCATGCTAAACAGATAATACAACAAAGTTCATCTGGAGATGAGAATTGGTGCTTACGAAGAGTACAGGGTTTTGCTATTGTTTTTTAATACTTTTCCGCATGACTTTTCTGGATTCAGGCACTTGGTGCTATGTCGGGAGGCATTTCTGTGGCTAGCCTTATTCCCTGTCTTTGATGATGTGGTTCAGTGATTTTGTGAGGAGGATCTGTTCTGCAGTTCCCTTTCCCTTTTTTGTCACAGTGTATTTATGGTAATGTGCCCTTAGAGACTGATTGTCCCTTTGTTCTTCAGAGTGTCTCTGATACTTGCCAGAATCAAGTATTGGCATGATATTTAGGGTGTGTGTGCAGACGAAGAAACTTTAATGAAAAACTGTATTCCCTGTATGTTAAGAGTTAAGGGAAGAAATTAGAGGCAGGAGACATCAGATGGTATCAGCTCTAGGAAAACTGACCACCACTTGGGCCAAAGGACCAAGGCAGAATGTTGTTGGACCCTGGTGGGGACTGAAGCCAGGGAGGAGAAAGGAATTGAGTTATGGAAGGACCAGTTACTGTTTTTATTCCAGAAAGATAGATAGATAGAGTCAATTTAGTTTGTTGTTTTCAGTGAGAAGTATATATTTTTTCTGAAGGCCGTTTAGCAGACTAAGGTCTTGGCAGCTGAGAGAGACTCGTTTTACTTTCAAATACAACCCTTGTTAGATGGAAGACTTAAGGAATTCATTGTATATAGATGGACCCTGTGTGTTTTAAGTAAATCAGCAGAAGAGAGTGAACTAAATTGAGTAAGAAGGTGAATTGGTAGTTCTACAAAATTGCTGTTGTGGAACCTAAATCCCCAAATGGAACACACAGGATTAGGAATACCTAAGACCGTCCTCTGTCTCCCAAACTCTTTAACTCTAAGAGAGAAACGAGAAAGAGCAGGCAGTACAGTTATGTAGGTGAAAGAGGACTTAGGAAATTATATCATGTGGGAATGGCTAGGGGTAATAGGCATATTCACTTTGCAAACGTCTGAGTAGAAACCATAGTGTATGTAATTGTTTTAGTGGTCACATATAGAATACTGTATAGAATTTTTCAGGATTAGCTCCAATTACTTTTAAATTTTTCTTGGAATTTGTAATAAACTTTATATTGTTTAACATGCTTACAGTGATAGCTACTTACTTGTCCATCTGCCAGAATTTTAAGTTTTGATTTTTTTCCAAATTTTTAAAAAGATTTTTCTTTCTTTAGAATCCTATTATGTCTGCTTACCATACATATTTATGATATTGAAGTCAAAATTATATACCTTGATACTCATTTTTATTTAAATATATGTATTTTTGAATTACAGTTATGAAAATATTTTATGTATATTTAAGATTTCCAGTCATCCCAGACTCTTAACAACTTGCAATTCTTTTCTGTTTTCCCAGGTAACTCTGTTCCACAGGATATCTGTTGCATGGCAGCTGATGAGAGGCTAGTCTTTGCTGCGTATGGGAATGTCTTCTCTGCGTTTGCCCGTAATAAAGAGGTTTGTTTTGGTTTTCATTTGTTTGTTTTTTGAGACAGGGTCTCTCTACATAGTATCTCTGACTGTCCCGGAAGTCACTGTATAGACCAGGCTGGACTCACAGAGGTTCATCCACCTGCCTCTGCCTCCTATGCTGAGGTTAAGGGCATGCCCTACTACCACCCACCTTGAGGTTTGAATTATGAACTACTTTAATTTGCTTTATTCTTATTTTTATGTCCGTTTCTAAAGAAGAGAAGATGGGTTTTGTGTGTGTGTGTACACACGCGTGTGCATGCATGCATGTATGTGTGCACTTTAATGAAAGAAGTATTCACTGTATGTTTGGGGTTAGGGGAATAAATTAGAGATAGGGAGACACTGGATCTATTAGCTATTGGGAAACTGACTGCCTGCTGGGCCAAAGGACCAAAGGAAGAGTAGAATTGTTGGATCCTGGTGGGGACTGAAGCCCTGGAGGAGAAAGTAATTTAGTTATGGGAGGACTAGCTACTATAAAGGGTTTCTTTGTCAAACCAGAAAGGTATAAGGAAGAAATAGTCCTGACCATTTTCCCCATCTCATCCGCATGTCACTCTGGTGGAATCTGGAGGCCAGGCTTCGCGTGCATTTTTCTAGGATGCACGGTGTTACTCTAGCTTTGGAATGGGGGCGTGCGTGTGTGTGTGCGCACACATGCCACTTGCTGAACTACAGCAGAGGATGAGCTCTCATTTCGGATGTCTTCCTACTCCATACTTCACTTCCTTATTATTGAATTGGCTGAGTGAGCAGCTGAACAGGCCTGGTTCCTTATTATTGCATCGTTTAATCTCAGATGGTCAAAAGTGGGCTGCATTTCTTAGCATCAGCATTTTCATGCTTTCTGGAAAATACATGATGGGCTGAGTAACATGAATTTCTTTTAAACTTTGATATTATAGATAGTACATACTTTTAAGGGCCATAAAGCAGAAATCCATCTTTTGCAACCCTTTGGCGATCACGTTATTTCAGTGGATACTGACAGCATTCTTATTATTTGGCACATATATTCAGAAGGTAAGACTATTTCTGTACATTGGGATATTATATATACTTATGTATGTAGTTAAAAGTCTTTGAAAACTAGGTTCTGTACCAGAGTTTTCACATGTGTACATAAAACTGAGCACATTTAGCACACAAGGAAAAGGGTTCTAAGTGAGCCGTTTTATTTACTTAGACTGTGCACTACTCTCAGTATGTCAAGTGTGCGCATCTCAGCTAATACATTCTCCATTGACGTTCTCCACAGTTGGGTTCTGCTGTGGTTTTCTCTGTGAAATGAATTTGGATACACATTCACACTTGAGTCATTCTTGGGTAATATCTCCAACTTTAAGTAAGGGAGATGAGTGTTGTAAACTTGAAGATCCTGTAACCTGAAAGTAAATATTCTTCCATTTTCAAAGGATATGAGTCAGTGTTGTTTTGCAGTAGCACTGTGTTTAAGAGCTTGTGAAATTTCCAAAGGTGAGGAGTTTACCACCAGGTTATCCCTAGCTTTCCTTTCAGGGTGGGTGTGGGTCCATCCTGAACTGGAGCTTTTGAGTTACCTGTTTGCATTTTTACTGTTACCTCCTGGAGATCTATTGGACAATGAGTATGTTTGTTTGTAAGTAATGTTTAAATATTGCCTTGTGGGGAGTATCCTAGTTCCTCATTGAAATTAAGAACCCTTTGTTTTATTTTTACTCATGTAAGGGAAAGTACTTCCTATGAAGACAGGTGTCGTAAGGTCTGGATGTGGCTGCTGCTTGATGCTGTCACAGCAGTACAATGAAATAGGTTCTTTTTGGAGCTCTTTATAGTGACTTTAAGTAAAACTGCTGATAACTAAAAAACAAGGCCATCTTAAAGTAGCGCTCTGATGTTTGCACACTCTTCCCTTTGCCCTGCTCCGTTGTGCCTTTGGGGTGGGATGCATTGAGACAGGATATTTCATCATGTAGCCTTGACTGTTCTTCAGCCAGCTCTGTAGACTATAAGCTGGCCTTGAATGCTGGAATTAAAGGTGTGTGCCACCACCACTCAGCTATTGTCTCTTCTTTGATACTAAATTTTTTGGCAAATTATTGAAACACTGTTAATCACAAACTGAAATAAAAACCAAAATAAAGAGTAATTTTAAATGTAGTAAATATACAGTTCCTAAGAGCTTTTTGATCATGCAGCAAGTTAGTCCTCGCTGTGCCGCTCCCCTGCTCCACAGGGCTGTCACTTGCCTTCCTCTCTGTTGCAAGCTCTGGTGAGGAAATGTGTAATCATTACTGTGGTTGGTTTTGATGAAGTTTCCCTCTTCGCATTTTATTTCAGTGACTCATCGAGCTTTGCAGGTCTTGTGTTTCATTTAGAACATTCTTTCCTGCTTTATTGAATCATAAAATCCTTATGCTGATCCTGAGGATAATTTTTAAGCCTTTCTGTAAACTGATTTGGCAGTATAATTTTGAATAGTAGTATTTACACTATTTCTAGTAGTCTAAATGACATTTACAAGTTGCTGTATTACATTTTATTTCTCAAGAAAGGTTTATTGGATAAAGGGTAGGTGAGATGGTTCAACAGATAAAGGTATTTGCCAGTGATCTGTTCAAGTCCTGCATGGTGGAATGAGAGAACCAATTCTCATCGACTTTCTTCTAACTTCACACTATGCACATGTGTCCATTACATATGCAAAATAAAGTAAATATTTTAAAATTAATGTTTATAGATTAATGTGTAAGTCTTTGGTTTAAAAGTCTCTGGTGTGTTATATTTACCCTTATGTAGTATATGTGAGTATATGAAGATGTAAAAAAAATTATTTCATAAGCAATAATTATGTAATAATTTTTACTTTTGTAGAAGAATACCTTCAATTGAGTTTTGATAAATCAGTTTTCCAAATTTCTACGATTTTGCATCCAAGCACCTACTTGAATAAAGTCCTACTGGGCAGTGAACAGGGAAGCCTGCAATTATGGAATGTAAAATCCAAGTAAGCACTTAATTTTAAATGCCTTAGGTAATTCTTTATTTACTGCTTCCTCAAGGATTATGAAGTCTCTCCGTTTACTTTTCCCTTATGTTACCTGAAATATTGCCCCAACAACACATGACAAGCAGTGTCGTGAGTTCCCATTGAACAGTGTTTGCTAATAGCTCAGTAGTGGAGAAGAATCCATCTAGTTAGGATGAGGGATTTTCTAATCGGGTAGTGACTAATAAAAATGCTTTTTAAACAGAAGTTACTTTAATCGCTATCAGTCTACTGGCTGTCCACTGTTGGGAGAGAAGGAAGACTGCCAAGATGGTTTTATATTTACCTGTTATTTGAACACTTACCCCAAAACAAGGGAAGACAGCTCAACCTTCTTTATATAGTATTTTAAAAAGCAGACAAGGGGCTGGAAAGATGGCTTAGTAGTTAAGAACATTTTCTGCTCTTGCAGAGGACCTGGGTTTGGTTCCCAGCACCCACCTCAGGTGGCTCACAACTGCCTGTAACTACAATTCCGGGGGATGAGATGCCCTCTTCCTCAGGTACCAAGCATGCATGTGCTGTGCATACATACATGTGGGCACTCAGATAAACACACGACATTTGAGTCCTCCTCCCCTGTTGTCCTTTCTGAAGCCTTTATAAGTTTACAAGGGGAAGGTTTGATATTAATCCCGTTTCTTAGTTTTCAGTCAGTATTCAGTTCAGCTGAACCTTTGACTGCCTATTCTGTGCTGGGTTCAGGGGTGTTGACCAAGATCTGCTTTTATCCGGAAAGTTACTTTCTTAGATTTTTTTTTATGTTATTTGCTGTACTTTATCCATTGCATAGTTATGAGTACTTAAACTATGCCCATTTGCACAGTTGAATTTAAGACTTAATACTTTGGTGTTGTTTCGTTTTTGATACCTTTGTTTCATCGTCTTATTTCATTGATTGTTTGATTCTGAAATCCAGGGCAGCATCAGAATTGTTCTATATAATTCATGTAATATACAAATATTACTTCCATCAGTGGTGATGTTTCTAGGAATAATTAAATTGTAATAAAAAATGAAATCTACCTGTATTTTATTTTTGTTATTGTACTCTAAAGTAGGTTTTTCTCATAGTGTTATTTTTCTTAAGCACTCTTAAGCAGTTAGCAGCTTGAGGTCTAAAATCCATGTGGACTCTGTTACTTACTATTATGTTGTCTTAGCTTAATTAGTTCACTTCTGTTTTGTTTTCTGGAAAATGAGGAATACTGATAACATTTTATGTGATTACATTTTAAATATTAAATAAATAAATATATGTTCTGAGAACAGTGAGTGCTGAAGCCAGAATTTAAATAAACAGCACGTGGGTGCCAGAGGAATGGCCCAGGGGTTAAGAGTATTGGATGCTTTTCCAGAGGACCTGGGTTCAAGTCCCAGCACCCACATGGCAGTTGACAGCAACCAGTTCCAGAGGATCCGATGCCTTCTTCTGGACTCTGAGGGCACTGCAAACATGTACAGCTATGATATGCTGGCAGAAGCACCTATAGACATAAAAGAAAGATAAACGAATCCTTTAGAAAGAGAGTGTAGTATCCCTTGACATAAAAATAAAAAGCACCTGTTGCTTTTCTTAAATACATAGTTGTTGTGAAAAATAAGTTTTGCCTCTTTCTTCTTGTAGTAAACTTCTGTATACATTTTCTGGGTGGAAAGTTGGAGTGACAGCCCTTCAGCAGGTTAGTATTTTTATTTTTATTAAAGAAGAAACAAGGCTAGTAGTAGCTGCACTTACTTTCCTAGAGTGACTGTATTTTTAGACGTTTATAAAAATTCATACCTTAGTTTCTCTTTAAACTGTTACTCTGAGTTTCGGAAACTTAATTGAAAATAAGTAAAACTGGCTTCGCTATGGAAGTTTGTGTAATTGTATGTACTTGAATTTCCTGGTGATTTCACTTACAAGTGTTTGGTTTAGTGCCTTATGTAACAGAAATGACATAACTCTGGTGGAAAGGAGACTATAGAGCATATAGAGAAATTTATCAGGACTGTACTTGGTATTTAAAATAATTGAGGCTCCAGATCTGGTGTTTATTAGATGGTAGAATTTTACATAAATAATTGCTTTTGTTTTCAGGCTTAGTCAGCCAAGCTTGTGCATGGGTGTACATCTGCAGAATATCTGGTTTATCTACTTGCTGGTGTAGCCTTATTTTTCTTAAATATGCACTGCCCACTCCAGCTCAGTTTATTTGTGTTCCACCGTTGACTTTGTTCTGTGTTTGATTGTATGCCCTGAAGACTCCAATTCTCAGATGTATCTGGACATCTGACAAGGACAAGGATCCCGTTTGTTTTGTTTCCTTAGCTTCTAGAGTCTGGCGTGCAGTCGGCACTTAGCAGCCTGTTGATGAAATGTATAGCCTGACTCATTCCATGATGATACTGCATCTGTGTTAAGACAGGAACTTGTAAGGAAGCTTTCTCTATTAGCCCATAAAACATTATACTTATTGACTATTAATGCTGGAATAGACTAGAATACATTAGAGTGTTTCCTGAGGTTTTCCTATTTTCTTTTAATAGACATTTATTTCCTGTTTAAGGTCGCTTAAGTTCACATGCTTATGACAAGCCTTTGCAGGGTTTTAAGATTTGACCTTTCTCGCCCATTTCTTCTACTCAGAAATCATAGGAATTCACGTAGAGTCTCCTTTGCTGGATGACTGTTTTCTTACCAAGTCAGCATTGATTGAAGGGTTGGAAGGACACTGACTAGCAGAATTGAAGCTGGGAAGTAATTTGGAAAGCACATTGTTAAATGCTTGAATGTTAATAACTGATAGTGCCAAAATTAGTGGATTTTTTTTTCTTTTTCCTTTTCGAGATTACTTCATTCTGTTTGATAGCACAGAATAGTGTATATCAGCAAGAAGTTCTATTGTTTAAGAAAATAAAAGGCTGAGTCTTTTCATTTTCAGGCACCGGCTGTGGATGTTGTTGCCGTTGGTCTCACGTCTGGTCAGGTTGTCATTCACAACATTAAGTTTGATGAGACATTAATGAAGTTCCGTCAGGACTGGGGGCCCATTACTTCCATCTCATTTCGCACAGGTAACTTAACTGACACTTAAAATTTGTCACTAGAAAGATAAGGGTATTTTTAGAACATGTTTTCTTGTAACTTAACCTTATAGGAATTAATATAATACTAAGGTAGAAGAAAGCATAGAAATGTGGGCAGGTTAATTAAATTTATACATTGAGAGGATTATTGTCTTGTGGGGGATGTTTTTGTTAATGTTTTTATTTTATTAACAGATGGTCATCCAGTAATGGCAGCTGGAAGCCCTTGTGGCCATATTGGACTCTGGGATCTGGAAGACAAGAAATTAATCAACCAGATGAGAAATGCACACTCCACAGCAATTGCGGGGCTGACATTTCTCCACAGAGAGCCGCTGCTTGTGACAAATGGCGCTGACAACGCTCTTAGGGTATTATTGTTGCCCTCTTCTAAGCACAGTGACTTGGGGTTATTATACGTTTGTTTTAATACATCAGCCTTAAATTGACGACTAAAGAGTGTGGGATGAGATTGGTGTAGACGGAAACAAAGCAGCAGGGTGCATGACTGTGGTGAAAGAAGAATTGCCGCTTACTTTTCCTGAAGTTCATCGGTGGGACAGCGGCATTGCGGGCACTGCCCAGTGTTGGTTAATGTGTGCAGAAGATGCCTGAACTACTCGCAGATGGTAATGGTTGAAGCAGCTTACAATGATATTTCTTTGCAGATATGGATATTTGATGGCCCTACAGGCGAAGGACGGCTGCTGAGATTCAGAATGGGACATAGTGCTTCTCTCACCAAGATCAGATATTATGGACAAAATGGACAGCAGATTTTAAGTGCAAGTGAGCTGCTTTTTAGCATTATTTTGAATAAACAATAAGAAGTAGAAACTCAGTAGACAGTTGGTTTGGTATTTACAAACCTTCAACTGAAATAGCTCTTTGAAGTGTTCCAAGCTGCAGCTCTGCGTAGACCCTAGCTCGCCGTCATCTGTGATTGGCATGTGTTTCTGCTCTAGTTGGAGGTGTGAACCTGGGAGAGCAGGGCCAGCTAAAGTTCCATACAGTAATCAACCTTATTCTAACATTAGGCAGTTTATAATCTGAGGGTTAAGAATCACATGAGCAAAGTAGCCACAAGGATAGACACACGTACAAAAACATAACAGCTAAAGTAAACTCACTCCTGTCCACTACACCTGGGAGAAGCATGAGACACACTCCAAGAACAATTCTGTGTTTTGAAGTAGCTGAGGTCACCAGTCTCAGAATTCTCACACAACTCCTCCATTGTTGGGTTGTCCTACCAGACGTGCTCTGACCGGGGCTTCTCTGTTCCTATCAATAGGTCAAGATGGAACTCTACAGTCATTTTCTACAGTTCACGAAAAATTCAACAAGAGCTTGGGGCATGGTGAGTCATTTGCAAGATAGAAAACAAGCTGCTGGTCACATACACACACTCAAAAAAATGAAAAAAGGAAAAGAAAAAAATCAGTTCAAGATTCTGTGAGAGACCTGAAGAAGTTCCAGCACTTCATTTCTTTTCTTTCTTTTTTTTTTTTTTTAACCAAAGTACAAAAGCAAGGTTTATTATTATAATTGCAGGCTGGCCTGAACCTCTTCAGTATAGTAGCAAGAGGAGGTACCCCCCCCCCTTCTAGAGAACATTATTTAAAGACAGAAATCAGGAAAGGGACTTTAGCAGAGTTTGGGGTGACTGGTTCGATCCTGATTGGCTCGTGCCTAAGGACTTTTCACCAATTCTTATTTTAGAGCCTGACCCTTACCTGCTGCTTGTCACATCACTTCTTGTCTTGTTAGCACTTTTCTCCTTGAGAAGTGTACAGAGGAGGCATTGTTGGAACCAATGCCCTTGTATCCGCAGGTATTCATATCCACATCGCTAAAGGATCCTCCTCCTGGAGTGAAACTGGGGAGAGGTGATTCCTTCTCAGCTCTTCTCACCTAGCATGGATGATTCTCAGAAGAGGTTTTTGAGATCTCATGTGTTGCTACACATACGATGTTACTCAGTGGGTCTTTATAGGGTTTGTTTTTTTTTTTTTTTTTTTTTGGTTGTTATTCTATACATTTTTTATAACAGTAACAACCGATCACCTAGTGTTTTGTTTTGACCACTTTCTGTTTGTCTTTGTTTGATTCTGAAACATCCCAGTGACACTGACTGGCACTATTTGGCTCTTTTGATTCATTTGACTCTATGACTATAGTATTCTCAAAAAGTAATAGTGTTTTTATTTTTCTGTTATTTCATACAACTTCATGATTTAACTAACTCCAGACATTATTTAATAGTAGTGGTAATAACATCTTTGCTTCTACCTTAATTAGGAATATTTTATTCTATACATTTTTTATAACAGTGAAAAACTTTTCCTTACCATACTTTTTCATTAAGAAACTTTCCTATTATCCCTTTCATCCAACCCCAGGATTAATAAATAAAAAGATAGTTAAACGTAAAGGACTTCAGAATACCATGTCAGTAAGGCTTCCACCTATCACAAAGTTTGCTGCTGGTGAGTAATTTATACTTTTTAATGTCTCCTTTGCTTTATGTTTATACCCTCTATTTTAATAAGTGTCTCTGTATACTAAGTGTCCAGAAGGTGACCGCAAGTGGGTGCTGCTCTGGTGTGAACACTGAAAAGGTTACCTTTAACAGGAACTCGTTTTGTATTAATCCCCTTTTTTTGTAACAGCCATTAGTAACATTTGGTTTTATAGTTTCCTTTTCTGTACCTTATGCCTGCTAATGACGGCTCCTTGAGACAGCAGCATATGAGGGGACTCTGGAATACTGTGTCATTAGGACAGGGCTTCTTTGTAAGGAGGCACACAGGTCATAGAAAACTACCAAGAAATAACTAAGTAGACTTGTCAATTTTAAGTTTATTTCCAGGTTACAATAACAACCGATCACCGAGTGTTTTGTTTTGATCACTTTCCTGTCTGTTTGTCGTTGTAAACATACATCTCAGTCATACTTACAACCCTTTAGTGGCTCTTGGGTAGAATATTAACTTCAAAACATGACTTTCAAAAGTCTTTGTTTGACTGGTAGTTTTTCTTCTCCCACCTCTTCAAAGAAAATATGTCACCTACTTGCTTTCCTCAACTTTTCATACTTGTTTTTAGTGTTTAAAATTTTTAATTCACTTTTTAATGTGAATAGGTTTTTTTTTTTTAATGTGTGTAGGTGTTTTACTTGCATCTATATGTGTATACCATGCATGTGCCTGGTACCCATAGAGACCAGAAAAAAGGTCTTGGTTTCCCTAGAACTGGAGTTAGAGATGTTTGTGAACCACCATGTGGGTGCTAGGAATTGAATCTGGGTCCTCTGGAAGGGTAGCCAGTGCTCTTAACCTTCCTCATTACTCCAACCCCTTCTTAGTTCCTCTTAGGCCCCCTATCTATAGGGCTCCACCACCATCACTACTACTGCCTGCTAATTTCTGTTTTATTACCACTCTTACCACTAAAATCTCAGTAAGCTCTTCTTGAGTCCTCTTAGAAAATACTAACATTCTATCATACTTTATTCTTATAATTTTTTTCTCAGCAGAATCTATGACAAGATGTATTAGCTTCATTTAGCCATTTTATGTTGCATGTGTCAAATATAAAATACATGATTTTTTATCTGTTCATAATCCATTAGATTGGAAAGTTGATTATTACTAGAGGTAACCTCCTTGTACTGTTGTGTCCTTGATACCATCTGCATGTGGACTATAAGATGCCTAGCTCAAGTGAATGGTTAAGAAGACAAGCATTTTGACTGATGATTTTACTGTGTTTAAGAGGAGGCTCGTCAGAGTGACTGGGATGGTATCATTGCTTGCCACCAAGGTAAGCTATCCTGCTCAACCTGGAATTACCAAAGATCTACAATAGGTGCTTATTTTCTCAAGCCAAGAGAACTAAAGACAGATGACATCATTGCAACAGTAAGTGGCCTTGTTTATTATGCTATTTAAAAAACACCCTTAGGTAATTTTGTTTCAAGTTTACTAATAACTACTAATGGAAAAAAAAACAGTTTAGCATTTTGCAGATAATGCCTTAATGGTATCAAGGTTTTTAATTTGTGGAGTTTTTTGATCTGTGATTAGATGTGAAGTACTATCACCCTGTGGTTCTCATCTGTGATTGGATGTGAAGTACTATCACCCTGTGGTTCTCATCTGTGATTGGATGTGAAGTACTATCACCCTGTGGTTTTGATTTGTGTTTCCTGCAGGGCTTGTGGTGTTGAGCATCTTTTCATGTGATCTTGCTATTTGTATGTGTGGGGTTTTTTTGGAAATTTTTGTTTGTTTTTGTTTTTTGAGACAGGGTTTCTCTCTGTGTAGCTCTATTTGTCCTAGAACTTGTTCTGTAGACCAAGCTGACTTCAAACTCACAAAGATCACTCTGCCTCTTCCTCCTGATTGCTGGGATTAAAGGTGTGCACCACAACCTGGCTGTATAACTACTGTCCTGTCTTATGTTTGTTTTGTAGGAAGGTTTGAGGACAGGAAGTGAGATTCCTCCAAGTGTAGTCTTGTCAAAAGACTAGTTTGGCTCTTTTGGTCCAATGAATTTTACATAAACAACTATTAGGGTTTTTATTGGGGGGGGGGTTGATACAGGTGTCACTTTTAGAGCCTGTCCTGGAACTAGCTTTTGTAGTCCAGGCTGGCCTAGAACTCACAGAGATCCATCTGCCTCTGCCTCCCAATGCTGGGATTAAAGGCGTGCACCACCACTGCCTGGCCTATTAGGATTTTTTTTTTTTTTTTAAATTGCTACTATAAGTGGGATTGCTTTTAAATTGTATCAATTACTATTGAATTAAGATATAATTTATATTTGCATATCCATCTTGTGTCTTCTGACCTTGATGAACTGGTTTATTCTATGATTCCTAGTAGATATCTCTGCTTCTGAAAATGCTGATTATCAAAGTATAATTCAGTGTTTCACCCTATTTTGTGCAAATTGCTTTACAAATATATATGCAGCATTTTCTTTTATGAAAAGCAAATCTTAAGCATTTTTATGAATTTCTAAACCTCAGAAATATTAAGCTTCTTTAGAAAATCTACATAATTTTGAATAAGTTACCATATAAGTAGTAAAGATGATTACAGGTAATTTTTTTCCTTTTTTTTATTTTATAACAACCTTTTCTCATTTTACATACCAATCCCAGTTCCCACTCCCTTCCCTTCCTCCTTCTCCCCCCACTTTTCCCCTCACCCTACTTCCCATCCGCTCCTCAGAGAAGGTAAGGCTTCCCGTGGGGAATCAACAAAGTCTGGCTCATCAGTTTGAGGCCCTCCCCCCTATGTCTAGGCTGTGCAAGGTATCCTTGCAAGAGAATGGACTTCAGAAAGCCAATTCAAGCACCACGAGTAAATGCTGGTCCCACTGCCAGTAGCCCCCAAAACTACCCAGCCACACAACTGTTACCACATTCAGAGGTCCAGGTTTGGTCCTGTGCAGGTTCCCTGACTGTCAGTTTGGAGTTCAGGTCAGGTGTTTTACATTTAATTCTTCATTCCAGCCTCTCTGAGTAGCATGCACTATTTCATCTATCCTCACAACAGTCTCTTGCTGCAGTTGGTTGGGAGCTGGTACCGTAATTGTAACACTGAGGCTAATGTAGTGAGTAACTTGTGTAAGTTCTGTAAAGATAGTAAGTGGTTGGGCTGGGATGTAAGTCTTTTGAAATGTACACTTGTAGTTTACAGTTTACAATGATCACACAGTATTTAATGTGTGTGTATGTGTCTGTGGTGGGTGAACAGATATATCATGAAATCTTAAGTGGTGCTGAATCATTTGTCTGACAACTCAGCTACCTGGAAGAAAGCCAGTAACCAGTACAGAGTAAGCAGGAGCAGCTGTTAGAAAGTCTCTCTGCAGTTTGTCACTCAGAGGCAGCCTTCAGGCTTTAGTTTTCTTTGCTTATTCTGTCTTAGACAATATATTTGAATGAGTTAATTAGAAAAGGAAATTACTAGAGGTAGGTTTTCTAACAGTGACAAATTCTATTAAATAAATGCAAGGAACTACAGGGACCTTAATTACTTGTAAGTAATGCCTCAGTTCCTAAGGGTACTCTATAATACTACATAATACTCAAAACTAGGTAAGACGAAGGTCCATTTTGAAAGATAGGATGTTTTTAGACATAATGTTTTGCTTCTTATTTTGTAAACTCTGTTGTTTAGAGAAATACAGATACATTCAACATTCTTTCACAGGGCTACAGAAGTACATCTTGCATAATGGTGTGCAAATTTTATGTTGCCAACACAGTAAATGTCAATTAAATATTTTCTACTTAAGTCTTAGAAGCCATCCATTTGTTTGTGTGTGTGTGTCTTTTGGGTGAATAACATGTAATTTATGCATTGGCATTCAGTGATTTTTTTTTTGCTATGACTTCAAACAAGATAATCTTGTACTTTTTATGTAGAAAAAAAGCAGTTGTATTTAAGTATTAAGATTCATTTATTTTATATAAACTGCATATAAATCATTGTTTTCTATTCAGTGTTATGTATGTTCTATTAATATGTCATGATTAAAATATTTTTGGTTTTTAATAGGTATTTATTGTTTTCAGTTTTGCATTAACTCTTAACTACAAAAATTTCTAAGTTTATAAATTTCAGTTAACTAGTTATATTTTGTTTCCTTAGATAATTTCTTCATGCTTATTTAAGACAGAAATAGAATTGCCTCTTTTTTCTTTTGCCTAAAGGCGGTAGATATAACTTCCTGTGGAAACTTTGCAGTAATTGGCCTCTCCTCGGGAGCTGTAGATGTGTATAACATGCAGTCTGGTATACATCGAGGAAGTTTTGGAGATGAAAAAGGTATTGGATTTTTTTCCTGCTTTTTAAAATAATGTTTAGCCGGGTAGTGGTGGCGCACGCCTTTAATCCCAGCACTCAGGGGGCAGAGGCAGGTGGATCTCTGTGAGTTTGAGGCCAGCCTGGTCTACAAGAGCTAGTTCTGGGACAGGCAGAAACCTTGTCTCAAAAAATAAAATAAAATAATGTTTGGATGGGTTTCTACAGCTCTACGTGTCAGTTACTGTTATATACAATATAAACACCATATTGAAGCCAGGTGGTAGTGGCACACACCTTTAATCCCAGTCCAGTACTTGGGAGGCAGAGGCAGTCAGATCTCTCTGAGTTCCAGGACAACCAGGGCTACACAGAAGCCCTGTCTCCAAAACAAAACCAAAAATCCCATCATGTTAAGATATCCAAAGGTAAGAAAGCTATGAATCCATTGGGGGAAAGTAGATACATATTATTTTTCTTCTTTGATTTAGATAAAATTTTGACTGTTTTATTAAATTATCTTTCATGGAAACAGCTGTTTTTGCCTAAATAGTCTAATTTTTTCTCCCTACTTTGTAATTCAGTTTAATTTCAAGAGTGTAGGTTTTATTAATGAAACTTCAGGTGTTTGGCTAAAAGAGTCACTCTTAGCGTATTCTTCATAGACTGCCAGTCCTGACTGTCTTTTCTTTCTCGGCTGTGTTTAAAAGCTCACACGGGGTCTGTTAGAGGTGTTGCGGTGGATGGTTTAAACCAGCTGACGGTCACAGCTGGTAGTGAACGACTTCTCAAATTCTGGAACTTTAAAAGCAAGGCTTTAATCCATTCTTTGAGCCTTGAGTCATCTCCCAACATGCTGCTGCTCCACAGGGACAGGTAAGTCTTTCCTTGTAATAGCAAAGGGTTGCTTTGGATGTTTTTAGTGAAAACTCGTAAGTAAAGCAGATAGTGGCAAGAAATCAAGAACATTTTAGTAAATAACTCCATATAGTTTAATTTCCTCAAAGTTATATTTTAATTAACAAAATTCAGGTTCAAATGCTTTTCTTGTTTATTAAAACTTGTGCATTTGTCTTCCCAGTGGCATTCTGGGGCTCGCCTTGGATGACTTCTCCATTGCTGTCCTAGACATAGAAACAAGGAAGATTGTCAGAGAGTTCTCCGGACACCACGGCCAGATAAATGACATGGTAAAAATGAAAGAACTTATAAGTCACCTCACTCATTTCTCCTTCTGCTTAGGATGAAGATGTTGAAGTAATCAAATCTGTTGTTGTTAGTCCCTCATTCTCATCCTAAGGTTTCCAGAATGACAATTTCCAGGTTAACTTATCAGGAGATTTAAAGAAAACTTTGGGAAATGGTTTATTATTTTGCAAGGAATTGATGCTATCAAATTGAAGTATAAATTTGCCAGTTTATTTTTGTCTTTAAGTCATATAGACTTTGTAGAGTGAATGTTCCATTGAGTGTAAGTTTATCATTTTTCATTTGGTTTTAAAATAAGCTAAGGGAATTTATTTCTTTTTTCTATTTGTAATGAATTTATGGTAGTCTGGAACAACAGATTTGTTCTGATATAGGGTTACTCTAGAATTTTTCTTTTTTTTAAATTAATCAAATTTTTCTGTTTATTGCTGTGGGATAAGCCTTTTGTACACTATGAATATATGTACATTGGTCGATAGTAAAAACTGCCTTGGCCTATAGCTAGGCAGGAAAGCTAAACTGAATACAGGGAGAAAGAAGGGCAGAGTCAAGGGAGATGCCAGTGAACTACCCAGGAAGCAAGATATGATAACCACTCATTCTCCATCTCCATTCAGACAGGGACAGGCTTAGGCGTCAACAAAGCAGGGCACATCAAGTTGAGGCAGGACCAAGCCCCTCCCCCTGCATCAAGGCTGGACAAGGCAACTCAGCATGGGGAGCAGGTTCCCAAAAGCCAGGCACCCCATAAACAGTCCAAGCTACACAACTGTCACACACATGCAGCAGTCCTAGGTCGGTCCCATGCAGACTCCCTAGTTGTCGGTCCAGAGTCCATGAGCTCCCATGATTCAGGTCAGCTGTCTCTGTGGGTTCCCCCATCATGGGCTGAAGAATTCATGTAACTAAGCTCCAAAAGGTTTCAATTAAAATATGATGATGGTTGCATTATGTTTCTCAGTAAGATGTATGATATTGTTAAAACACAAGCAGGGTTCC